>NC_041396.2:37775173-37777673 GCF_900747795.2 Erpetoichthys calabaricus | reverse complement strand
ACTACAGAGATACAAAAAAAGTAAAATGGATATGTTCTTTTTCTTTAAGGAGATTAAATATTACTGAAGAAAGAAAAAAAAAAATTAAACAGCCAAATGGGGCTATGCATACGAACTTAAAAGGTTTAAATAAAACAGAAATATATATTTTATTTTTACTTGCTTAACTTGTGGAGGGTGTATCCTGTAGCAAAGCCCTAACTTTTTTCGTGAAAGCCCGTTTCAGTCAATAAGTCTTAAAAAAACGTGTAAAGATATTGACAATAAGCTAAGTCATCTGCAGCAAAGTTTTATAAATGAGGGTTTCTCCTTTTTAGACAATAAGCTACGCAAACCCAGGAAGACATGGAATCATTTAAATCAAGTATCATTACATCTTGAGCATGGGAAAGGCGCTATATAAATAAAATGTATTATTATTATTATTATCTTCCTTTCTTAAAGAGAAGTAAGGCAGTACTTATAAGCTTACATATTTATATATAGACATACATATATATATATAGACATACATATATATATATATCCGAAGCTGTGCAAGCACACTCTTTTGAGAATGCAACGTATAGTTGTACAGAAGAAAAGCAATCTTGCCTCAAATGAATGGCAACCTTTTGTAGGTGTATGAAGTTAATTTAAACTTTAGGTTTACACAGTGCTTTCTTTCCGAAGTACCTGCACTCATGAATATGTCTGTATGTGTCAGTCGGTCAAATCCACGCGCTTCGCACCGGCGAAGTACCGCTTTTAAATTTTTATTAAGAAGAAAATAAAATGTTTTTAAATTGAGGGAAAATATACTAATAACAGTTTGTTAAGGATCAGTTTTTTTGTGAAGCTGTGAAGTTCGAGAATTAGTGATGAGTGAGTCAGTCAGTCAGTCAGTCAGTCAGTGATACATATATACATATATATATCTATACATATTAATAAAAGGCAAAGCCCTCACTGACTCACTGACTCACTGACTGACTGACTGACTGACTGACTGACTGACTCACTCATCACTAATTCTCGAACTTCCCGTGTAGGTGGAAGGCTGAAATTTGGCAGGCTCATTCCTTACAGCTTACTTACAAAAGTTAGGCAGGTTTCATTTCGAAATTCTACGCGTAATGGTCATAACTGGAACATATTTTTTGTCCATATACTGTAATGGAGGAGGCGGAGTCACGTATCGCGTCATCACGCCTCCTACGTAATCACGTGACCTAAAAACAAGGAAGAGATTTACAGCACGAGTCAAACGCGGGAACGAAGGTAAATGACGTTAATTTTTGACTGTCTTTTAATACTGTGTAAGCATACATATTAACACATGTGCAATTAAACGTGTGCATTTACGGGGTGATTTCTCAGGCTTAAAAGCTCGCCTTTTATCAAACGCGGGAACAAAGGTAACTGACGTTGTTCACTGTCTTTTAATACTGTGTAACCATACATATTAACACATGTGCAATTAAACGTGTGCATTTATGGGGTGATTTCTCAGGCTTAAAAGCTCGCCTTTTACTAAAAAGGTAAATGCAAAACTATTTTCAATCATTCTATGATCTGCTTCTCACAACTGAAGGCACCGTGGCTGATGTTACGTCACTTGCTGTCCGACCATAAGCGTTACCTGCTAGGTAACCGGACACTCACTTCACTCCCTTTCGGGAATCGATCCTCTGAGGTTTTCTTTTGTTCTTAATTAAAATTTAAAAGCAATACTTCACCGCTGCTAAGCCCCTCTAGCGCTGACGTCTGAGGTTCGATTACCGTAAGCAAGTGCAGTGAGTGTGTAATTACATTCACGGCATTCGTAGTCTGATTCACAATCTGATTGTATGGGTGGTTACTTCCAGGTAACGTTTACACTTGGCCACCAAGTCAGGTCGAAGTGATCACTCGAGTAAAGGCAGCTTCACAAAAAAACTGATCCTTAACAAACTGTTATTAGTATATTTTCCCTCAATTTAAAAACATTTTATTTTCTTCTTAATAAAAATTTAAAAGCGGTACTTCGCCGGTGCGAAGCGCGTGGATTTGACCGACTGACACATACAGACATATTCATGAGTGCAGGTACTTCGGAAAGAAAGCACCGTGTAAACCTAAAGTTTAAATTAACTTCATAGACCTACAAAAGGTTGCCATTCATTTGAGGCAAGATTGCTTTTCTTCTGTACAACTATACGTTGCATTCTCAAAAGAGTGTGCTTGCACGGCTTCAGATATATATATATATATATATATATATATATATATATATATATATATATATATATATATATATATATATATATATATATGTATGTCTATATATATATATGTAAGCTTATAAGTACTGCCTTACTTCTCTTTAAGAAAGGAAGATGTAATGATACTTGATTTAAACGATTCCATGTCTTCCTGGGTTTGCGTAGCTTATTGTCTAAAAAGGTGAAACCCTCATTTATAAAACTTTGCTGCAGATGACTTAGCTTATTGTCAATATCTTTACACGTTTTTTTAACAC
>NC_041396.2:37672673-37765173 GCF_900747795.2 Erpetoichthys calabaricus | reverse complement strand
GAAGAAAAACAAAATGAAGACTTTGGAGTGGCCTAGTCAAAGTCCTGACCTGAATCCAATTGAGATGCTATGGCATGACCTTAAAAAGGCGGTTCATGCTAGAAAACCCTCAAATAAAGCTGAATTACAACAATTTTGCAAAGATGAGTGGGCCAAAATTCATCCAGAGCGCTGTAAAAGACTCATTGCAAGTTATCGCAAACGCTTGATTGCAGTTATTGCTGCTAAGGGTGGCCCAACCAGTTATTAGGTTCAGGGGGCAATTACTTTTTCACACAGGGCCATGTAGGTTTGGATTTTTTTTTCTCCCTAAATAATAAAAACCACCATTTACAAACTGCATTTTGTGTTTACTTGTGTTATATTTGACTAATGGTTAAATGTGTTTGATGATCAGAAACATTTTGTGTGACAAACATGCAAAAGAATAAGAAATCAGGAAGGGGGAAAATAATTTTTCACACCACTGTATGTATATGTAGATATGTGTATATGTAGATATGTATATATATGTATATATGTTTATGTATATATATGGTTACATAACCTCTTTAACACACTACTTCTCCGCTGCAAAGCGCAGGTATTTTGCTATATGTATATATATATATATGTGTCTGTATGTGTATATATATATATATATATTTTTATATATATATATATATATATATATATATAGGGCGGCATGGTGGCGCAGTGGGTAGCGCTGCTGCCTCGCAGTTGGGAGACCTGGGGACCTGGGTTCGATTCCCGGGTCCTCCCTGCGTGGAGTTTGCATGTTCTCCCCGTGTCTGCGTGGGTTTCCTCCGGGCGCTCCGGTTTCCTCCCACAATCCAAAGACATGCAGGTTAGGTGGATTGGCGATTCTAAATTGGCCCTAGTGTGTGCTTGGTGTGTGGGTGTGTTTGTGTGTGTCCTGCGGTGGGTTGGCACCCTGCCCGGGATTGGTTCCCTGCCTTGTGCCCTGTGTTGGCTGGGATTGGCTCCAGCAGACCCCCGTGACCCTGTTTGGATTCAGCGGGTTGGAAAATGGATGGATGGATGGATATATATATATATGTATGTGTATGTATGTATGTGTGTATATGTATGTGTATATATATGTTGATATATGTATACATACTGTATGTGGATGTCTATATGTATATATATATATGTAGATATGTGTATATGTAGATATGTATATAAGTATATATGTTTATGTATATATATGTTTACATAACCTCTTTAACACACTACTTCTCCGCTGCGAAGCGCGGGTATTTTGCTAGTATATATATATACACATATACAAATTTACATATCTACATATATATATATATATATATATATATATATATATATATATATATATATATATATATATATAGATAGATAGATAGATATAAATATAGACATACATATATACATACATACATTCACACATATATATATATATATATATATATATATATATATATGTATATATATATATATATATATATATATATATATATAGAGCAAAATACCCGCGCTTTGCAGCGGCGAAGTACTGCTTTAAAATTTTAAATAATAAACTGAGGGAAATTATACCAATAATTATTTGTTAAGGATCTCTTTGTATACCATGTTGTCAGTTCGCCCCTCCGGTTGTAATATGACCAAGTTGTGCGCTGAGCTTACTCTTGAGCATGCAACGTATACTTGGCCATGTGAAAAGCAAATCAAGAACAGCAAGACCGCGCCAGCTGCGGAGCTCAGCTTGAAGCGAAATGAAGTGAATGAAATGAGGTGAATGGGAGGGGAGATGATCACGTGACTCCAACACCCGCCTTAACTCTCCATCCCTCCACAAACACACAAACACAGTCTCTCGGATCCCAACTCTCCTTTATATATATAGATAAATAGCAAAATACCCGCGCTTCGCAGCAGAGAAGTAGTGTGTTAAAGAGGTTATGAAAAAGAAAAGGAAAAATTTTAAAAATAACGTAACATGATTGTCAATGTAATTGTGTTGTCATTGTTATGAGTGTTGCTGTCATATATATATACATATACACATACACATATATTATATATATATATGACAGCAACACTCATAACAATGACAACACAATTACATTGACAATCATGTTACGTTATTTTTAAAATGTTTCCTTTTTTTTTTTTATAACCTCTTTAACACACTACTTCTCCGCTGCGAAGCGCGGGTATTTTGGTAGTATATATATATATATATATATATATATATATATATATATATATACACACATACACACATACACATAAATTATATATATATATATATATATATATACATACACATATATGTATACACACACATATATATATATAAATATATATATATATATATACATACATATACACACATACATGCAGTTTCAATAACATAGAAATCAATATAAACAACATTAACATCATTATCATATGAGAATATGAAGTAATATATAAGAAGCACATCTCATATAAATATAAATTATTAAACAGTAAACTCCATCCATTCATCCATCCATTTTCCAACCCGCTGAATCCGAACACAGGGTCACGGGGGTCTGCTGGAGCCAATCCCAGCCAACACAGGGCACAAGGCAGGAAACAATCCTGGGGTTTTATCTTTATTTTATTTTATTGTAGAATCAACTCCTATCTGCGCACACCAGGGCGGCCGTGGGCGGATGCGTATGGTGTATTCACTCCATGTTATCGTGCATTGCGCTGTCACTGGTATTTTGATAAAAGAATTTGAACAACATATAAGAAGCGTATAAATTATTAAACAGTAAAACATTAACATTTAAGAAGTAAAGTTACATTAAGTACTACTGAAGTGCCTTTGGGTATACCTCATTTTTTGTTTGCCCATTACATGCTTAAATGTATACATTTTTTGGTGTACCTACCCGAGAACACGCGACATATAACCGAGCGTGGGAGAAGCATGGATGTTAAACACGCGTTGAGTTCATCTGCTGGTCTCCCTTGTGGAATAACTGGTAATGTTTGACTAAAATCTACAGCGAGTAAAACGACATTACCTCCTATTTTTTTTTACGATTTCTGAGATCTTGCTTTTTTTGGTTCAAGGCTTCATAAGCTCTTTTATGTTCTATGGTGTACTTATCCCAAACCATCATCTTTGAATGTTGCAAGACTTTCGCCTTGTATGTAGATCGGGGTAATTACATTCATTGCATTCCTAGTCTGAATCACAATCTGATTGTATGGGTGGTTACCTGGCACTGTAGGGTTGCCACCCGTCCTTTAAAATACGGAATCGTCCCGTATTTGAGAATGAAATTGCGCATCCCGTTTTGAATCAATACGGGACGGGATTTATCCCGTATTTTTTTTATCATTTTTTTTAAAGCAGCGTCTCATGCAAATCATCCCACACGCATTTTATGAAGATGCCTCCTTTCGTAGTTTTGATTGGGTAATACTTGACGTCATCGTTAGTTTGATTGGTCTTTTTAACTGTCCAGTGAGGAGGGCGGGTCTTTTAAGTACAGTCTGCAAAGTGTTGGCACTGGGATGTGGCACCCGCTGTAGTGTGCGTCCCTTATTTTTTTGTATTAAAAGTGGTAACCCTACGTGGCAGGTAACAGTTATGTTTGGTCATGAAGTCGTCTAAAATCCGCCACGTGCCCTCTTTTAAGTGTGAGAAGCAGATATATATAGCCAAATTCTCGCGCTTCGTTGCGGCGAAGTACTGCTTTTAATTTTTTAAGAAAAGAAAACCTTTTTAAACGGATCGAAAATACAGTATACCAATAACAATTTGTTAAGGATCTGTTTTTTTCTGAACCTCGCTTTTCACAGCTGTCGCGCTACGGCGTGTGTTTCGTTTATTTGACAGTATGTAGATCGTGGTAATTACATTCATGGCATTCGTTTTCTGAATCACAATCTGACTGTATGGGTGGTTACCTGCCAGGTAACGCTTGTGGTTGGTCAGGAAGTCGCCTTACATCCGCCACGTGCCCTCTTTCTGTTCCCAGAAGCTGATCATAGAATGGTTTTAATAGTTTACTTTCAAATAATGCAAAGAGTATGCGACACGTGTTTCTCCCTAATTCTGGGCTCATCAGGCATACACACTCACTTCATCCCCTCTCGGGAATCGAATCTCTATCGTCAGCGCCAGAGTTGAAGCCCCTAACATTGCGGTCAGCAAGTTGGCTAACATCCGCCATGTGCCGTCTTTCAGTTGCGAGAAGCAGATCATAGAATGGTTGAAACTGTTGCCCCTAACGTTGCGCAACGGCGTGTGGTTCGTTTATACCTCGTGTCTTCTCATTAAACTTTTATCTCGCGAATATGTTATTGCAATCCGCAGCGGGAGCGTTTCTATAAACTTAATTTAAACTAACGTTTTACACCGTGTTTTGTTTCCCTTATGAACATGCTTGTATGCTTCACTCGCTGGCTTCTTATTGTTTCGCTCCCTTCTCAATTGTTTAATGAATTTTTTGTTCTTCGCTGTTTGCGGCTCTTCCTTCATTTCTCCCTACTGAGTTCTTTTATCTCGCGAATATGTTATTGCAATCCGCAACGGGAGCGTTTCAATAAACTTAATTTAAACTTACGTTTTACACCGTGCTTTGTTTCCCTTATGAAGATGCTCGTATGCTTCACTCGCTCCCTTCTCAATTGTTTAATTAATTTTTTGTTCTTCGCTGTTTGCGGCTCTTCCTTCATTTCTCCTTACTCAGTTCACAGTCTTTCACGTGATTACGTGGGAGGCGTGATGACGTGACACTCAACTCCGCCTCCCACGGCCATCAAGCTGCCGTCCATTACAGTATATTGTCAAAAATGAGGTTCCAGTTATGACCATTACGCGTTGAATTTTGAAATGAAACCTGCCTAACTTTTGTAAGTAAGCTGTAAGGAATCAGCCTGCCAAATTTTAGCCTTCCACCTACACGGGAAGTTGGACAATTAGTGATGAGTGAGTGAGTGAGTGAGTCAGTCAGTCAGTCAGTCAGTCAGTCAGTCAGTCAGTCAGTCAGTGAGTCAGTGAGGGCTTTGCCTTTTATTAATTAGTATAGATAATTTAATATTGTTTTTTGTATCAGTATGCTGCTATCTATCTATATCACATTCTCCTGTTTTCCAACATCACAATAAGGAGTACCGACAGGACAAAAGTAAAATTACAGAGGTCCTCAGTAAAAACACTCCAGGTGTTTAAACTAATCCCATCCAAACAGAGCCTTATTTGAGCCAAGTAGAAATCTGTCATGTCAGGTAATTAATTGGGCTCCTGATTTTCAGAAGTACACTCCTCATTCCTTTTCAATCTCAGTACATCTGCATGAGTGTTGCTGACTCATCCCAAAGATGTCCATGTTGAGTTAACTGGGAACTCAAAACTGACTTGGTGTTAGTGAGTATTTTATGTTGCCCTGTGATGGGCTGAGGTCCTGTTCCAGAGTTGGTTCCTGTCTTATGCCCAGTGTTGCTGACATGGGCAAGCAGGGTAAGAAATTGGTTAGAAAATGAATGAAAGAGATGAGTGTTTATTATATAGATGGCATAACCAGCTTTATAGACTAGGGTTCATATCCCATCCTGTCCATAAGAAGTCTACATGTTGTCCATGTGTATGTACAGGTTTTCATCTGGCACTCCTGCATTGGTCTGACATCCCATTCAGTTTTGGTTTGAGTCCTCTACCACCCTGAACTGAATTAAACAGATTTGAAAATGGATCGGTGCATAATGAGCTGTCAATTCTGCTATTACCAAATGGTTTTTAAGCCAAAATTAGAATTCTTCTCAAGCCTACTAAATTTAATTAAACATTAATTGATTTTTTGTGTTTGATTGCTCCATTTGTGATGCCATTAGAAGCATGAAGCTCCAGATAACACAGCTGTAATGATCATGGAGGCATGCTAGCTCCTCCACCACACCAAGGGCTCATGTCAGAGGAATGGCCTGCTATTGAATTTCTGTGGTAATCATAGATTACCGATAATAAAGACCTTGTTTGAAATCTAAGTTGTTTGTACTTTAAATGTACCTAGTACTTTGACCTGGTACCTCAGGTCAATGATGACCTGATCTGAGATTGTATATTCCAAACACTCAGGTAAACAGAGGTGCCAATTTGTCAGCTGCTCACCACTTGGTCTTGAGCTGATTCAGATGGAATGACAGACCTGGAAGACTTAAATGGTTACTGAGTGCATGCTAGAACAAGTAGCAGATCTTTCTGCTGTGAATGTCTTCAAGTCCCAGGCTTTTAAGAGCTCCTGCAACTCACAATAGACCAGTTTTAAAGGACCCCATTCAAGACCTCAGCAGCAGGAACACCTACAAGGAGCTCTGGCCAAAGTGTTGTTGGTACCTGTCACGGCGACAACCATAGGCCGCAATGTTGGACACTAGTAGTAAGAGAAGATTTTGAACTGAGAGGATTTCCATGAAATGTTAGTAGGAGGATCTTCAGATCTGACTGAGAAGTACTGGCAAACCAAGTACTGAACTGCATGAAAGTAATCAGTCTCAACACATGAAAAAGGTTTGCGGCAGCCACCTATATATTATTCACTGGCTGCAAAAGGGTATTGAAGACAGCACTGAAGTGCATTGGTTGAGCTCCAAACTGAAGTGATTTGAATTGTGAAATGATGGCCGTTTTAACAACCAAAACCTGGAAGTGATGTCATCTTTGGCAGGAACCAGAAGTGACGTCGTTCTGGACACCGGAACCAGAAGTGACACAAGTCTTGGTACCTGAAACAGAAGTGACATCATCGATGTTGGATCCTGTATTTGGCCTGCAGAGACAACAGAAGTAGATTTAGTGCACCCTGCCATCCCCTAGCCTGGCGGGTAATTACCTTCACTTGGTCCACTCAGCTTCCTCCTAAACACATGTGTGTGACAACTGAAAGCTTTTGTATCCTGTGCATTCACAGAAATGACTTTTGGACAGTCTCAAAGAGGTTCTTGGAATCCAACTCATGTGATGACTCCCTGAGCCCATGTCATGATCTGCATTACAAACACTTGATGTTTTTTAAGATATTGACGTCTGAGGGATTGGTGATCACAAACATCCAGAAGTGTTTTTTGGACTTGCCCTAAGATTTAAATACAGTATATTGTGGATTCTAGAGGGTGGAATGTTGAAAATCTGACTGATTTGTCTTTGGGTGACGTTGTTCTCAAAGTGCTGGCCTATCCACAAATACATCTGTTAGCAAATCGTCGAGCCTCGACCAATTCTTGAAGGACTGGAGCTTTCTTGAAGGCTCCTCATATAATAGAACAGCCGTTTCACATCACTTTGTTATTTCAGTTTGTCACATCATTATCAACACATTGTTCCAACGTTTTTGGAACAAGATACACAGGCATCAATTTCAGAATAAAGTTTATCTTCAAAAAACAATGCCATTGATTAAGTAAAATATGAAATATCTTGTATTTAGACTGTTTGTGTTTAAACACAAGACAAAGTAAATTTACAAATCAATCCTTTTTGTTTATATTATCATTTTTCGTACTGTCCAAACCTTCTTGAGCCATAAAATAACAAAGTAATCTGAAGACCTCTTAATCTAGTTCATGGTCAAAGGGGATGTATTTGGTTCAAGGAAGGAGCCATCCTGGATTAAAGACCACCCCATCACAGAGCCCTCCAATTCACACACCCACACAGGAACAATTTGGATTTGCCAGCTCTAACCCTAACAGGCACATTTTGTAGGAATGTGGGGAGAAAATGAAGTAATTGGAGGAAAATCCACCCAGAAACAGGGAGAAGATGCAATCACCGAGGTCCTTTGCCTTTCACAGCAAACCCAATAATGATAAAAAATACCAAGACAAACAATTAAGGCTGGTTTGGTATGATTTGCTGATTTGTTTCACATGACTATGGAACAATTCTAGGGGGACCCAACAATCCCTGAAATGATTCATTAAGGTGGATAGTAGAGTTTAGTTGTTTTAATTCTATTTTTAATTTATTATTTGCACGTCATGTTGTTACACTGTGGACCCTGAGCTTGACCCTGAGCTTCGCAATTTTGTCTATCTGTATACTTGTATATGGTTGAGATGACAATAAAGTTCACTTTGACTTGACTTGACAGCAACGTGCCACCAGGTAGCATATGTCTACACTCTAGTTATTCAGTCTTCAAAATAGCTTTGTGCTGAGTTGATTGAGTGAATATTTCTGGTTTTTATTCTACAATTGTGCTCACGGCTTGGGTGATTTTTGGGTGAAATTTTGTTTTTTGGTCAGTAAAACCGTATCTGAAGAAGTGACTATGTTTGAAAAAATAAATTTCTATTGTGGAAGAAATTTAGGAAGGGCGGCACAGTGGGGCAGTGGTAGGGCTGTTGCCTTGCAGTTAGGAGACCCGGGTTCACTTCCCGGCTACTCCCAGCGTGGAGTTTGCATGTTCTCCCTGCGTGGGTTTCCTCCGGGTACTCTGGTTTCCTCCCACAGTCCAAGGACATGCAGGTTAGATCGATTGGTGATTCTAAATTGGCCCTAGTGTGTGCTTGGTGTGTGTCCAGCGGTGGGTTGGCACCCTGCCTGGGATTGGTTCCCTGCCTTGCGCCCTGTGTTGGCTGGGATTGGCTCCAGCAGACCCCCGTGACCCTGTGTTCAGATTCAGCGGGTTGGAAAATGGATGGATGGATGAAGAAATTTAGA
Source organism: Erpetoichthys calabaricus (assembly GCF_900747795.2). Lineage (NCBI taxonomy): Eukaryota > Metazoa > Chordata > Cladistia > Polypteriformes > Polypteridae > Erpetoichthys > Erpetoichthys calabaricus. The sequence continues at coordinate 37,756,487 of NC_041396.2, read as the reverse complement.
AACACATGCAGGAGTTATGTAAACATGGTAAAAAAAGATAAGTACCAGAAATGTTAGAAACTATGGGACAAGTGTAATGCACCCTAAGGAGAGTATTTTGAAGGTTACTAAAAGGAAACTGCTATAAATTTTATAATACATTTTTCAGAAATTTGTGGGTCTCCTCTTGCATGCTGCCTATCATTCTTTTATTTAGTATTGGTAATGGCAGAACACAACTTAAATAGAGCAACCACTACTGCAAAACTATGAAAAATATAAACGGCCTGCTTACTGGGATAATGAGCAAAAGATAAAGTAAGCATAACCCAAAAAGTATATATATGTATTTTATATGTATAAAAGACTGTGGTGGGTTGGCACCAATGTTCCCTCTAAGCTAAGCGCGTGAGCGATCGCTTACACGGATTCAGAGCGTCGCTCATACTTCCCGCACGATCGCTCATTCCGACGGCGTCGCTCGTACTTATCGCACGATCGCTCACTCCGACCGTCGGAGTTGGTGCTCATAAATTTTTGGCTTAAACAAAATGTCGCTCATAAACAATGTTTTTTGCTCACTATATGCTACTCCTTAGAGGGAACATTGGTTGGCACCCTGCCTGGGATTGGTTCCTGCCTTGTGCCCTGTGTTGGCTGGGATTGGCTCCAGCAGACCCCCCGACCCTGTGTTCGGATTCAGCGGTTTGGAAAATGGATGGATGGATGTATAAAAGAAAAAAAGCTTTGTCAAAGTATATAATTTCACTCTATATATTTAAATAAAGTAAAAGTCATTATTATAGAATGGAGTAATGTACATAAAACTATTACAAAAAATCCATCCATCCATTTTCCAACCCGCTGAATCCGAACACAGGGTCACAGGGGTCTGATGGAGCCAATCCCAGCCAACACAGGGCGCAAGGCAGGGAACCAATCCTGGGCAGGGTGCCAGTCAACCGCAGTACATGCCAATAGATGATACAAAAAATTATGGAATACATATATTGTAAATACTGTACAAAAACAACCAAAAACATATACAATAGAAATGTATATGCAAAAATAGTATAAATATACCATAAACAACAGAAACAATAATAGAAAAAATAATAAATAGTGTAAGCCAACTATAAAAAGAACTAACAACCCAAGTTATTTACAATAATTATCAGAAATAATATCATGAAGCCTAAATAGGCATAACATAAGAAGAAGTGTTGCTGGATTCAGAAGCTATTCAATGATGCAAGGTGTAGATAAACGCGTTTTGAGGAAAAATCTCTTTATCAGGACATAGCAAACCAATAATGAACTATGATATAGGAACAGGAACTAGTATTAGTAGATCCACCAATCATTAATCAATCAATTGACCCAAAAATGAAAGCTCACCAATATATAAACAAGTAAATATGGAGGAAAATTAACTGAGTGGCATGTAACTAGCTCACACACTCCACATTACACAGATGTCTGTACCTGTCTGACTGGAAATGAAAGCTTTATTTAAATATATAGTGTGAAATTATATACTTCAACAAAGGTTTTTCTTCTATACAGTTAGACCACAACTTAAAACGTTTGACCTGTAGCAGTAGCAGCACTTCAATGAGCTGGCAGCAGGTGGCAGCATACACTTATTAGTAATGTCACCAGAACAGTCCTGTGCTGCTGCCTTCACTAGAAGAGTGCCCTCTAGCCCTCACATACTGGTCACAACACTCACTGTTCCCAGCCAATGAAGTGGTTCAAGCCATGAGCCACATTCGTTAACTGTGCTGTGTGGTTGTGTGTATGTTTACCTGTCCGGAAGTGACCTCCCTCTATTAGTCTGATAACAGACCCACCCTGTTTGAGCTTCCGGCCCCAGTCTGACACACTCGGTGACCAGGGCGCAGCACTCTATCTCTGAATTCGCTACAAGACAAAGAAGCTGGCAATATGAGACCCGGGTTCCTCCTGTTGCTTCTCTGCACCTGCTTTTTCTCATCAAGGGGTCACAACAGGTACTGCTGATTTCTGTCTCTCTCCTCAAAAACAGGCAGAAAGAACAACTGGACGGTATGTTTGCTTTTCCTCGGTGGCGTCCTTCCTCCTGTGACTGCATTGCTTGTTACTTCATAGGAGAGGTGCAGAGATTGTATGGCCACTTGGGTGCATGAAGCTCGCTGCCCATGTTACACCCTCTTTTCTTGGGAAAGGACTCCAGTGCTGGCTGCTGCCCTCCACTGGCCACCAAATTTTACTCCTGTAGCCAAATGGGCCTTCAACTTGGTTGAAGGTCTCTGTGTGTGCAGAGAGGCTTTGGTGGTTTAGAGATTATTGTAGAAGTGACTAGTCTGCAACATTCTTGGAGATGCCCCATAAGTTATAAACTAAAGTATGAACATAGTAGTAAAAATACAGGAGCAACTAGTCTGATATGGAGCAGTCTAGGTAGGTTTTGCAGTACCAGCAGCATAAAAAACAAAATTGGGATGGAATGCTACAGGCCTAGGCCTGATTCTAATGGTGCTCATCCAGCTTTTCATGGTCCACCTGACCTCTTATCTCTGTAGGGTGACCTTGAATAGATATAAGTCGGTGAGGAAAGCGATGCGTGAGCGAGGGGTACTGTCCACATTTTGGAAGAACCATCATTTGGATATGATGCGGTACAGTGACGCCTGCCCAGTGGCCACCCAAGCCAGTGAGCCACTGGTCAATTACATGGATGTAAGTAAAACCAGGGTAAGAGTGAGAAGCCAGTTCTTGGCCACCACTCTCACTGACCTACTAAACTACTTTTCTTCTCCTGGGCAGGCTGAGTATGCTGGGCAGATATCTATTGGCACCCCACCTCAGAACTTCACTGTGATCTTTGACACTGGGTCCTCCAACCTTTGGGTCCCATCGAGTCTGTGTACTAGTCATGCCTGTGGTGAGTGCAGAAGGCTTTTGGGGCAGGGGGCTCTTCAATTGCAGTTCACTGCATGTTCTATATAGGAATATTTAGTAGTATTCTATTCATCCAATTGAACTACTGTATATAATGGAATAATACATAGGAAGTATGGCCTAGTGGTATAGGACTGTAAGTTTGGACTCCACCAGTGGGGTAACTTAAGCAAGATTCTTCACCTACTGGTGTTCACGTTGCAGTGTTCACCAGGTTACTGTACAGGAGATACTGCTCATTATGGAAGGTTCTATGTAGAGTAATGTTGGTTGGTTTAAATGAAGGCCCGACTGCACAAATCCCAGAAATCGAAGGAGGTTTCATTTTACCTTTTATATTAGAATACCTTTTCTTAAAAGCCTAAATTATCATTCATGTGCTCACATCCTGTTGAATTTTTCTCTTCTTTGTTATCTATGAACTTAGTGAGAACTTATTATACTTGTAACTTAAGTTTAAAACATTTTTATTGAGGACTTTCAATTTCTTTTGTGTTTCTGTGTTATATAGTTTCCAGTTTTGTCTTTATGTAGTTGTCCATTGCCGTGCAAAGCTTCCGAAAGACACATTATGTGATGCTATTTCATCTCTTGGTCTATTATTTTCCTTTGCCCTTGTGCCCTGCCAATTATGTCTCTGACTGAACAATAGTCCTATCGAAATTTCTCCATATGCAACCATTCTATTGGCTGCCATCTTTACTGCATACCAATTATGCTAGCTCTTTACAAGGTGTCATCTCCAGCTTAAACTCAGAATAAAAAACAAAAACCAAAAAACAAGCAGACTTTTGTGACTCTTGCCATAGGGGTGTTATGATACTTTCTAACTCTGGAAATTTAAAAATAGGCTTAGACACAAAATATACCTGGCGCTAGACTTATGGCCTGCACAGGCCCAAGAGAAAATAAGAACGGTGTTCAAATTCAAAAACTCACAAAGGAAAGAGGGAAACCATCAAAAACCCCTGGACCACAATGACAAATTAAATCCCTATTATCTTTAAAGATTTATTACAAAACTCAGAAAGGAAAGAGGGAAACCCTCAAAAACCCCTGGACCACAATGACAAATTAAATCCCCATTACCTTTAAAGATTTATTACAAAACTCAGAAAGGAAAGAGGGAAACCATCAAAAACCCCTGGACCACAAGAACAACTTAAATTCCCTTTACCTTTAAAGATTTATTACAAAAAAAATTCAGAAACAGAACACAAATACAGCAACAATGAATTTAGAAAGGTATGCTTTAAAAGGTAAATCAAAGTGAGCAAAACAAGTCCACATTCCCAAAAATGTTAATCTTTTTAAAGTTACTATTCATATATAGTATGTAACAAAAATAATTTGTACCCTGGGGTTCACTCTTTCTAAAAAACATCATGAGTGACCACTCTGGTCAGGTTTGAAATCGATTAGGTTTGGTTGTTTGTTCTAGTCAGGATTATTACTGATGGACAGTGCATTGGGCTTGGCACCTTAAGACAATAATGGACAAGGGTAACTCAGGAAGCATGTGCTACTGCTGCAGCATACTCAGAATTCCCCTATAGCAGGGGTGCCCAACTCCAGTCCTGGAGGGCCGCAGTGGCTGCAGGTTTTCATTCTAACCCTTTTCTTAATTAGTGACCTGTTTTTGCTGCTTATTAACAAGTACATGGATGTGAAATGGTCTAGATCAGGGGTCCTCAATCACAGTCCTGGAGGGCTGCAGTGGCTGCAGGTTTTTACTCCAACCCAATTGCTTAATAAGAAGCACTTATTGCTCAAGTAACACTTCTGTTTCACTTTAGTTGTCTCGCTCGTTAAGATTTTGAAACTTTATTGCTTATTTTAGTCTTAAACAGCCATATTCCTGGCTTTTAATTGCTCCTAATTAGCAGTAACATGCAAATGACAAAAGAGATCAGCATTTCTCCATTTAGCTTGTTACCATTTACACCTGTGTGTATTTATCATGCACTAGTGGGTTAAATTAAATACTTGGAAGGAAATTGAAGAGGAAAAAGTGAAGGACTGAGAATTACTCATCCATTTTAGCCTTCAAATCATTTGGATAATATCCTTAGAAAAGGAAAGAAAATCCAGGATATAAGAATTACCTGACATAGCAGAGTTAAAGCACTAACAAGCCATGAAATTAAATTATTGGCAAGAATTGCTTTCTAATTAAGCAACCGGGTTAGAACAAAAACCTGCAGCCACTGCGGCCCTCCAGGATTGTGATTGAGGACCCCTGGTCTAGATGTTAGACTCTGTGAGGCTGGGTCATCTGCCTGGCATATCACAGCACTAGGGAAACAAATATGGGAAGCAGCCTGGACACAGACAGGCAGACATCATTTTGTCACCCAACACATGTTTATTTACAAGTATGATGAAGCACACAACCCAGTGCCGCAGGACCAATCACCCCAAAGTCCAATCCTCTTTCCTCAGTGCCTCTCTTCGCCGCCTCCACTCCTCTGCTCCAAGACTCTTGTCCACTTCCACCCGACTCCAGCCCTGAATGAAGGGAGGCAGCCCCTTTTATAGCCACCCGGATGTGCTCCAGGTGCTTCCTGGCAATCTTCCACCAGCACTCCCCAGTGTGGAGGAAGTGCTGGCTGCATCTCCGGAAGAACTCTGGATGTCCCTGCTTCTCTTCCTCCCAGCACTTCCGGTTGTGGCAGAAGTGCTGAGGTCCAGGGCTGCCAAGGCATCCGGGCGCCCCCTGGCGGTGACCATGGGCCCCTACAGGGTTGAGCTTCAAAGCTCTGTAGCTGTGGCCCCCAAAGCAACCAGGGTGGTCTCCCCCTCGTGGTCTGGAGGAGGTGCAAGCCCTCCTCAGGTCCTCCTGGGCGTCCTGGCTGGGTACCACCCCCAGCCGCGTGCCACACAAGTAAGTTTCAATTTGTGAAACCCTGGTTTTTGGATCCATCCCTTGAATAACTTCAGTCTTTGTGCTCTCTGTATTTTACGTCTTCTGCTTCACGACTCATAGCTTTCCATTTCTCAAGTTTTTACAGTTTTAGCATCTTGGTTTTGGAGACAAAATGTCATCTAGTTAACAACCCCAGGTCATCCAAGTTTTGGTGTTGCATAGGGTTTAGTTGTGTTGCAGCTTTCCTGAGATTGGGGTGAGTGGTGACTCATGTTATGGTTTCTCAAATTCATGCACATCTCCTAGTGTGGCTAAGGCCATTCTTGTGGTTTCTCACATTCCCTTTTACCAGCATGCAATTCTGGGAGGTCAGCTGAAACTTTTAAAGCATGTGGACAATCTGTCTATGTTGCAATTCAGCTGGTCCCCTATTTTAGCAAAAGAATGATTTGAGTTATGTGAAGAGAATATGGCAAGATGCATGCTTTTTAACAAGAATATTTTTGTTTAACTGTGTATATGGAAATGGACATGCAATAATAGCAGTTGTAATTCTCTTGTGAGCGATAATGTACTGTAAGTGGTGGGAGATTTTAACAAGAAAAGGTTGCTTGGTACTTTGCATTTTGTACTGTTTAAATAAAATTGTTTTAATAATAATAATAATAATAATAATAATAATAATAAAATGATTTCAAAGTATTGTGTTCTGCTGCTCATATAGTGTCTCATATTCCAGTTATAAGAAATGGATGCATAAATGCAAAGTAAATCAACAGATAAAAAAAAATATACATCACAAGGACATATTAATTATTGATTTTATCTGCTGCACACTACATGACATGTAAATAATATCTGTCATGGTTTGTACAGATAGCATTTCTAGTTTTGTTTAGATGGCATTGAGGATAATACTTGAGTTTAGGTACTGCAAAAATGCATCAATTACTCATTTCCTCTTATGTAACAAGACCTTAACAAAGACTTTTCTTGGTCTTCATAACATTTAGAAAACATCAGCAAATCAGTTATTCATCTCTGTGCAGAGTGCCATATTGACATGATGGTAAAATGACTTGTTAATATGAAGGATTCACATGTCTTATACTAAATATGTAATATTGTGAGAAATGGGTCTCAGTTAAGCCACCTCAGACCACTCCAAAGTGACGTTTTGTAAGTAGGTCACATTGACGAGATGAATAAACACTTCACTAAGGCTTTGTAAGTGTTATGAAGACCCACAAAAGTGTTTGTTAAGTTCTTATTACGTGACAGAAAATTTTTGCAGTGCCTAAACTAAAGTGTTACCAAGTTGGACAGTATTGCATTTGAGTACATTTTAACTTGCATGTCCAACCACCATACAATACATGTGACAACTTGACTTGATAACTTGCCTTGCTTCCACAGAGATCCACAATAGGTATCTGTCAACAAAGTCCACAAGTTACCAACCAGATGGCCGCTCATTCTCCATTCAGTATGGCACAGGCAGCCTGACAGGAATTCTGGGAATTGATAAAGTCACAGTAAGTGGCACATGATCTGCTCCCTTCTTTAAACCCAAGTTTCGAGATCTGTTCAGGTCAAGAATTTGCTCTTTGCTTACCCTTTAGGTGCAAGGGATCAGTGTATCCCAACAGAAATTTGGGGAGAGTGTTAGTGAGCCAGGGAGCACATTTGTCGATGCAAACTTTGACGGAATTCTTGGACTGGGGTATCCTAGCATTGCTGTAGGAGGTGCTCCACCTGTTTTTGATAGCATGATGGCTCAGGGCCTGGTGGCACTTCCCGTTTTTTCAGTTTACTTGAACAGGTGAGCTGAAAACTTTTATTCACTCCACAGCTGGAAATTCCCTTTGTGTTTTTCTATTGATTTTTAGCATGAATAAATCTCACACTGTGTCTTTCTGTCCACCCTGATTAGTCTGTTTTCAGTCCTGCTACCATCAATTGAACTTGTTTTCATTCAATGTGCCGCTTTGAGGCTCCATTTCAGCGTTGGTTTCTTTCTATTGATCACTCACTGGAGTAAAATGTTAATAAAGGTTTACATTAATGCCTTTATTATCACTTCCTTACTTTTTTCCCAGAAATCCTGATTCATCCTCAGGTGGAGAAATTGTGTTTGGTGGCTTTGATCATAACCACTTTGAAGGTCAACTGCACTGGGTCCCTGTCACACAACAAGGCTACTGGCAGATCCTGGTTGACAAGTAAGTAAGTAAGTTATGTGTGCAACATCTCCCTTGGAGGCGGAGGATGAGAGGACATTCTTTGTGAAAGGAATGCTTGGATAAGACCTGAATTACACAAGGAAGGTTATTAATTTATTGAGCAACTAATAAGCAGAAAAGACCAACTGGATGACCATTAGCATTAACAACATATTTTATACAACACATCTAGGCATTTTAATTCTTCTTCTTCTCCCTCTCTCTGGTTTACCAATTTCAGCAGTTCAAGTCCAGTGAAGTACCTGAAGTGTACAAGTAAAGCTGATGCAAACAATTGCTGCAGGTGTCCCAACCTGAATTGATTACTTACAAATCGTTTCTCTGTATACAAAGAGTGCTGGAACAAAATATGTGGCAGAAGCGTTATTTGGACCATATTGCATTGTATATTGCTTCGTAATGGTGAGAAAGAGTGAATTAAGTAAGAATACGGAGAGACAGATCATTATAACCCTTAAAAGTGTAGGTCTTTTCCGACACTTAACCAATTGTCTAGTGCTTGATCTTTTATACGCCATAACTCATCCCAACACCTCAGACCCCAATTGTCTCAAACATTATGGTGCCCTGAAATGGTGGGATCATGTAGAAAAAGTGTTGTCATTTCTACGCGATGTAGCAGAAATATATGCAAATTCATTGCAAATATGTTTAATTTGTAATTTTACAACATGAAGCAGAGGGGTAAATCAAGGAAAAATGTTTCTTTATCCCAAATATTATGGAAGGCACTGTATATGCAGCATATTTGTTACATTTATTACTACAGTAATCCCTCCTCCATCGCGGGGGTTACGTTCCAGAGCCACCCGCGAAATAAGAAAATCCGCGAAGTAGAAACCATATGTTTATATGGTTATTTTTATATTGTCATGCTTGGGTCACAGATTTGCGCAGAAACACAGGAGGTTGTAGAGAGACAGGAACGTTATTCAAACACTGCAAACAAACATTTGTCTCTTTTTCAAAAGTTTAAACTGTGCTCCATAACAAGACAGAGATGACAGTTCAGTCTCACAGTTAAAAGAATGCAAACATGTCTTCCTCTTCAAAAAATCCGCGATATATATTTAAATATGCTTACATATAAAATCCACGATAGAGTGAAGCCGCGAAAGGCGAAGCGCGATATAGCGAGGGATCACTGTACTGTTGTTATTGTTATTAATTGCTATTATTTATTTATTACTGTCTACATATTTCACTTTATTACTATCTGTTCATTTACTTGTTATTTATTTATTTATTAGCATATATTACAGTACAGTTCATTACTTGTCTTGCAGTTGTCCTATGTTGTTTTGCTGTCCTGGGATTGTTATTGTGTACCACTGTATGCTGCAATACGGTGTATTAATGGAATGACAATAAAGCCATTTGACTCAACTTGTCTGGAAAATAAAAAAGGTGCAGCTCATTTTTCTTGCCACAAATAAGGCCCTAGCCTTTACACTTACCTGCAAAACTTAAAGGTCAAGTTGCAGGTGTGTAGAAATGGAAAGGAATATACTTTGAATCAGACACGGCCCCACAAATCAGAAACTGGCTGTCAGCACCTGTCACTGACAATTTTGCATTTTATAAGCTTATTGCTTATTTCACATGACACTGTCATCTGATGGGACCTAAATACAGAGACGGCTCTGCTGTCATTCATACAGAAAGATTGGTGACTTTTACTGTAACCCCATTCACACTCTGTAATTAAAAAAAAAATCAAATACATACATAAAAGTGAGAACACTTGACTGTGTAGCATGGTCAGTGCCCTCAGTACGGTGTAGTTATTTACCGTGCCTACACTGTAATCTTACAGGTGCTGTATGTCCAAACTGGGAGCTTGGAGAAACCGGTGATCACTTTGTACAGAAGATTGACACCAGTTTTTTTGTAGGATTAGTGGATGAATTTATTCTTATAGATGAAGAAATTAATCAAAGAAGCTTTGCAAGGATTGCAATAAAATGAAAAGTGCTGATGAGGAATTAACAGTAAACAAATCTTTAGGAGTGACTCACAGAACACTTTGATTTAACAGGGCAGGACAGGATATTCTGTTGCTTCCATTCAAGTCATCCATTCTTAGAGTGTTAGATTGAATATAAATTCATTACCCCTTTAAGATTTTATACTGTGGAACGATCAGAGCCACTCTAACATTAACCAAGAAGAGATTTCATTAAAAATGGAGTAAAAGAGAGATGATAACAGAGAGATGATCAGAAGTGAAAAATGTACTGGACTGGGTCACAACATTAAGAGAAAGTCATGTATGTGATTAAAGAGATGTGGGTTTGAGCTTCTTTACTCAATTAGATAGGATAACAATGTGCCTTTGAAATCCATAAGCAACTTTTCATAACCCAGTCCTTGACATTGGTATTATAATCAGGGTGTTCCTGGGCAACTGAAATAGGCAGATAGATTGCTGGTACTGTAAACATTGAAAATGTTGCCAGAAATGTAAGATAAGCCCAGGTTTATAATCAAGAAGTCAAAAACATTTTATTTTAAAAACACCATAGTTCATTATGTTTATGTGTTTACTGCTAATAAATAATAGAGCCAACATTTGATACAAGTGAAATCAATTGTCTCTTTTATGGCAATAAATGGTTTTACATTCATAAAACAACTTCTGTAATAATTGCTTGTTTGTTTGTCTCTAGCATTAAAGTTAACGGTGTGGTCAAGTTCTGCAGCGATGGCTGTCAGGCCATTGTAGACACTGGAACTTCATTGCTGACTGGACCCTCTGGGGATATAAAAGTCATACAAAACCTACTCAGTGCTCAGCCCCTGGATGAGGGAGTGGTAAGTAAAGCCGCCCTACTGAGAGAACAACAAGTCACTAATAAAAATTATTTGGTGATTGAAATAGAAGGGAGGGAGAGGGGTGTAGGAGGGGTCAGGGGGTGGGGTGTGATTATTGTAATTATAAAGGGATTATAATCCCCTATTTGATATATTGAATTAAAACTAGACATGACCCCTAGTGCAGCATTTACCATTCTACTATTGTGAAATTAGGCACTATTTTTTACTAAATTATGTTTCTATCTGATAAAGAGAACATTAGAACATGTAGATAGATGGTGAAATTTGTTAATATTTAAATAGGCAAATATTTTTACCCTTTTTATCATTTTGATAGCAATACTTGCATATCTTAATAAAGCACTTAGTTGATGCATAAATTACTGCTTCATAACTACAACAAGCAGTACAGAAAAATAGTGAGAATTAGATAAATAAGTGAAAGTTAGCTAGCACAAATATAGTTTATGATTAGTAAATTTTGCAAGGAATTGTAGGATTGTGTATTCTAACACATTTTTTCAGTAAATTATGTCACAAAATTATAGTGTGCACAGCAAGCAAAGGTTAATGATAGATAGATAGATAGATAGATAGATAGATAGATAGATAGATAGATAGATAGATAGATAGATAGATAGATAGATAGATAGATAGGATTTTTTGCTGACTTGCCCTGTCCTCAACCCCTAGCCCTCATCTTTGGGCAGGTTGGGGGTATTAAAGGGTACACACCCAGAGAGGTGTGTATCCCTAAACTTCCAAAGTTAAATAATCCTAATCCTATACCCAACCCTAATCCTTACTACAATCCTTATCTCAGTGCTAGCTCTAATCCCAACCTGAACTCAAATAGTCATTTGAATTGGTCAGATTTGGAGATTTTGATAGAAGAGATGAAGGAAAATGACTTGTTTCATCCCTTCAGAATTTCAGTAGTTTTTACCTTTTCCACACAGACAACAGGCATTTTCAGAGTTTTGAAAAAACATTTTACTAATCACCAAGCTCTATACCCTCCTTTCCTACAATACACACGTGTAGCAGGTTTTCATGCATGTAAATACATATCTAAAAGATAAGTTTGCCCACTCATCAATTGCAAAATTCAGACCATCTTCCGTCATTCCTATTGTTAACAAAAATATTATTAAAAATATGCACACAGCTCAGAAAAAGACCAATTTCTGAAAGTTTCAGTTTACTCTTTTGCAGCAGCATTTATGCCATATAGTGTATGGATTATGGACAAATATACATTTTGCAAAAGACAGGTGGCACCACTGAGCCCCAAAATTCCAGACACGCCACACTAAACATTTCCAGGTGCAAAATCTTTCTTCTTTATTTGGCTGCTCCTGTTAGAGGTTACCACAGCGGATCATCTTCTTCCATATCTTTCTGTCCTCTGCATCTTGCTCTGTTACACCCATCACCTGCATGTCCTCTCTCACCACATCCATAAACCGTCTCTTAGGCCTTCATCTTTTTTTCTTCCCTGGCAGCTCTATCCTTAGCATCCTTCTCCCAATATACCCAGCATCTCTCCTCTGCACATGTCCAAACCAACACAATCTCGCCTCTCTGACTTTGTCTCCCAACTGTCCAACTTGAGCTGACCCTCTAATGTACTCATTTCTAATCGTATCCAACCTCGTCACACCCAGTGCAAATCTTAGCATCTCTAACTCTGTCACCTCCAGCTCGGTCTCCTGCTTTCTGGTCAGTGCCACCGTCTCCAACCCATATAACATAGCTGGTCTCACTACTGTCCTGTAGACCTTCCCTTTCACTCTTGCTGATACCCGTCTGTCACAAATTACTCCTGACACTCCTCCCCACCCACTCCACCCTGCCTGCACTCTCTTTTCACCTCTCTTCCACAATCCCCATTACTCTGTACTGTTGATCCTAAGTATTTAAACTCATCCACCTTCACCAACTCTACTCCTTGCATCTTCACCATTCCACTGACCTCCCTCTTTTATACACACATGTATTCTGTCTTGTTCCTACTGACCTTCATTCCTCTCCTCTCTAGAGCATATCTCCACCTATCCACGGTCTCCTCAACCTACTTCCTACTATCGTTACAGATCACAATGTCATCAGCAAACGTCATAGTCCATGGGGACTCCTGTCTAATCTCGTCTGTCAACCTGTCCATCACCATTGCAAATAAGAAAGGGCTCAGAGCTGATCCCTAATGTAATCCCACCTCCACCTTGAATACATCAGTCACTCCTACTGCAGCCCTCACCACGGTCACACATCCCTCATACATATCCTGTACAACTCTTACATACTTCTCTGCCACTCCCGACTTCCTCATACAATACCACAGCTCCTCTCGAGGCACCCTGTCATATGCTTTCTCCAGGTCCACAAAGACACAATGCAACTCATTCTTGCCTTCTCTATACTTCTCCATCAACACCCTCAGAGCAAACATCGCATCTGTGGTGCTCTTTCTTGGCATGAAACCATACTGCTGCTCACTAATCATCACCTCACTTCTTAACCTAGCTTCCACTACTCTTTCCCATAACTTCATGCTGTGGCTGATCTATTTTATCCCTTTGTAGTTACTACAGTCCTGCACATCCCCCTTATTCTTAAATTTTGGCACCAGTACACTTCTTCTCCACTCCTCAGGCATCCTCTCACTTTCCAAGATTCCATTAAACAATCTGGTTAAAAACTCCACTGCCATCTCTCCTAAACACCTCCATGCTTCCAGTATATGACAGGTATGTCATCTGGACTAACGGGTTTTCCATTCTTCATCCTCTTCATAGCTGTCCTTACTTCCTCCTTGCTAATCCGTTGCACTTCCTGATTCACTATCTCCACATCATCTAACCTCTTCTCTCTCTCATTCTCTTCATTCATCAGCCTCTCAAAGTACTCTTTCCGTCTGCTCAACACACTCTCCTCACTTGTGAGTATGTTTCCATCTTTATCCTTCATTACCACAACCTGCTGCACATTGTTCCCAACTCAGTCCCTCTGTCTAGCCAATCGGTACAGGTCCTTTTCTTCCTCCTTAGTGTCCAACCTCTCATACAACTCATCATACGCCTTTTCTTTGGCCTTCGCCACCTCTCTCTTCACCTTGCACCTTATCTCCTTGTACTCTTGTCTACTTTCTGCATCTCTCTGACTATCCCACTTCTTCCTGCCATCCTCTTCCTCTGTATATTCTCCTGTACTTCCCCATTCCACCACCAGGTTTCCTTTTCCTCCTTACACTGTCCAGATGTCACCTCAAGCACCCTTCTTGCTGTCACCCTTACTACATCTGCTGTAGTTTCCCAACTGTCTGGTAACTCTTCACTACCACCCAGTGCCTGTCTCACCTTCTCCCTAAACTCAACCTTGCAGTCTTCCTTTTTCAACTTCCACCATTTGATCCTTGGCTCTACCCTCACTCTCTTCCTCTTCTTGATCTCCAACGTCATCCTACAGACCACCATCCTATGCTGCTTTTCTACACTTTCCCCTGCCACTACTTTGCAATCTTCAAACTCAGATTGACTCTTCTGCATAGGATGTAATCTACCTGTGTGCATCTTCCTCCACTCTTGTATGTCACCCTATGTTCCTCCCTCTTCTTAAAATACGTAGTCACCATGGCCATGTCCATCCTTTTTGGCAAAATACACTATCATCTCACCGTCTTCATTCCTCTCCTTGACACCATACCTACCCATCACCTCCTCGTCTCCTCTGTTCCCTTCACCAACATGTCCATTGAAATCCGCTCCAATCACCACTTTCTGTACCTTGGGTACACTGTTCATCACTTCATCCAACTCACTCTTAAAATCTTCTTTTTCATCCATTGCACACCCAACTTGCGGGGCATATGCACTAACAACATTCATCAGCTTTTGCCATTGCCTTTGCACAGAACACTGAGCTTAAGGGCTATTTATATTGATTTGCATATTAAAGAGGCATAATTCTGGGAGGAGTTGGGGTGGGGCAGCAGGCACGTGCACGTTTGTTACTTTTTACGCTGACTGGGATTTATGGAGCGGAAGAACATGGAAGTTGGTGAACATATAGTATGCACCTGAATTTTTTTGTGTGTACGAACATTTCTGCTTTTGTCCGTACGCCATGTTTTAGTGACAATTCTATGCACAACATTATGCATGAGGCCCCTGAGGAGGCTGGATGGCTCGCTTTTATGTCAGACCCGGGAGTATTTCCAGTACCAGGGCATAGCCCAACAGAATCACTTCTGAGTCAGAGGGAAGTCTCCTGAAGCAGGGATTCATCCAGTGGCACCCAAGGAACCCGACAGGGTTGTCCTTCAGGACTACAACTCCCAAAAATCCATGTGGGTGTCGTTACTGGGTCCACACCAGTGGAGCACTGCCATCTATTGTACTGGGGGAGTAACTAGCATGGATGCACCAACTCCCCCTCCTTATCCATTGTTATTACTTTACAAGGGCTGTTGCTTCAGTTCTATCCCAGCTAGATTATGCCTCCTTCCATACTGTCCTTCCATTATGGCGTCTAAGATGAGAAACAGTCCAGCACAGCCCTCACAACTGGAAAAAGTAGAAATTTTCTCAAGGCCAGATTTAACCAAAAATCACAAGCAAAATAATAAGTTAATGTATATAACCATTTCATACAATCTGGCCATAAGGTGGCAATGTTTTAACTAGAATTGGATGTGCCTTACAGCAAAAAAACAAAGAATACGATTTGAACAGCACTGGATGAAAGCATTACAAATGATTTCTCCTTCCACATTAAATGATAAATGATTTTTATTTCTCTTGTAATTCTCTTTTTTTTTGGACTGTAATATGAAATTCTTTTTTAAACTTTTGGCATGGTTGTAATTTAATATAAATAAACATGTTATGATTTCTTTTTAAGAGCACTCGTTGTGGAAGGAATATATTATAAAGAAATTAAAACTTTTTCAGCACCTGGTCAGCCAGGGACAACTGCTTTTTTTTAAAAGAAGCGGTTTAATGAGACACTGATTAGACGCTCATTTTTATGTGGGTTCACATACAACGTAAAATGCGTCTGCTGTGAGTGACATGCCTAATATGTCTTAACTAAAATATGTTTAAATGTTTTGTTACTTTTGTTGTCTTTATATGATTATTTTTCATATGTTTATGTTAGTTTCTTTATTATTGTTTAATTTTGTACTGTCTCTTGAAGTTTACTTAGGTTCCTTGTTCTTTGTGGGTGGAGCTCCAGGAGGCGGGGTCACCCTGACATATCCACTCTTTGCTCCTCCCTCTGCCCATTTATTTTAGCTGGGAAGGCGAAGATCATTTGTTTATTCTTTATTGTGGAGTATTATTTAGATTTTTGTATTATTTCTTGCCATGTTTTCTTAGATTTAACTATGAATTATGTGTTTGGGGCTGGTTTGCTGTGGATTACCTTTTTTGGCAAATCCTTTTGCCTTTTTTATGCTTTATTGTGCACGTTTTCAATTTTGTTAGTAAATCTTTGTTTTATAAATTGTTTTATAAAGATCCTTTGTTCCTGTTTTTGTTCACAAGCTAGGGGTTAACAGTTATCGTCCCTATTGTGCTCTATTTTTTGACCATTCTTTGGGATTTTGATTGAGGCATATTGGCCTTGCATTACCTTTGCCTTTTCAAACATTTCCCGCTACTCCTTTTGTGCACCTTGATGCTTCACTGTTTAACAGAGCCTTTTTGTAAACATAAATCTTTTTATTTTATTACTAATCAGATGTTTTTGATAGGATTTTCCATTTATTGGATATTTTGAATATTATTGTGACTTTCGTGCTTTGGGACACTCAAGTTTATTTTTGGGGGTGAAGCCACCTTATTCTGCAGTTGGGGATCTGTAACCAGCGCTACAAAACAGTCAGCAATTATCTTCAGGTCTTTGGCTTTCAATTTTGCACTTTTTTCTTATTCCTGTGCTTATATTCTTATTGCTTCGTTAATAGGTACTGTTTCTGGATTTTGAATTGGATTTGCTTGTGCTCAGCTTTGCCTTTTGTGTCTTCTTAATAAATCTTTAAATATTTACTTTCTTTTTAATTTTTCTAGGCCAGAGATCTTTGCAGTTTTTCCTCTCTTCCTATGTGGATTCATTGCACTTTTAAACCTTTACCCCGACATTTGGTCCTGTGCAGGCCATAAGCCTGCAGCTTGAATATGGTGCTATGTGATGCTTCAGACCCCAAGGCATTGCATATTCCTAATTCAGGACATCAACAGTCACGATGGACCAGGGCAAGAAAGGCAGACAAGTGGAGACTTTAAAATCAGAATAATGTCATTTTATTAAAACAGGAGAATAAAATGGTTGAAACGTGTAAAACTGTGCATTAAATAAATAGTTCAGTAAACAATTCACTAAAACCCATACCATTAAAACCTGTGACTTTTGGGGTACAAATCACTAAATATAAATGTTTAATAAATAAAGTTAAGATCGTAGAATAGTAAAATGGATGTAAAAGGAGATTTTTACAAAAAAAAATTCTCAAAACAAAAAAGTATGAAAAAAAGGATTTGTGAATAAGGCACTCCTAAACAAAAAAGTCTCAAACATTATCCAGAAGAAAAAGGGATGAAAAGCCAGTAAATTCAAAAAATAAGCAATAACAAAAAGAAAAAAAAACTCACCAAACACCAAGCACATTCAATGTACCATGAGGGACTAAAATTCCCATGAGCCTTTACAGGGCTGGGAGCCACCCTCAATGGTGATGGACAGGTAGCCCCACCTCTAGGGGAACCACCCACAAAACATAATTGACATGGCAGACCCAGCTCCTCACACTGAAATGAAAAAATAAACAAAACTGATAAAAAATACATAATTATACAAATAATAACCATAAACAACAGCAATTACATAAATGCAAATACAAAAGGACCAAAAAAGGTAGTGACCTTGGTGCTGTAAGAATTATGTTTCTAAACTTCTCTAGCGCCTTCAACACAATCCAACCTCTGCTCCTTAGGGACAAGCTGACAGAGATGGGAGTAGATTCATACCTAGTGGCATGGATCGTGGACTATCTTAAAGACAGACCTCAGTATGTGCGTCTCGGGAACTGCAGGTCTGACATTGTGGTCAGCAACACAGGAGCGCCACAAGGGACTGTACTTTCTCTGATCCTGTTCAGCCTATATACATCGGACTTCCAATACAACTCGGAGTCCTGCCACGTGCAAAAGTTTGCTGATGACACTGCTATCGTGGGCTGCATCAGGAGTGGGCAGGAGGAGGAGTATAGGGACCTAATCAAGGACTTTGTTAAATGGTGCGACTCAAACCACCTACAACTGAACACCAGCAAAACCAAGGAGCTGGTGGTGGATTTTAGGAGGCCCAGACCCCTCATGGACCCCGTGATCATCAGAGGTGACTGTGTGCAGAGGGTGCAGACCTATAAATACCTGGGAGTGCAGCTGGATAATAAATTAGACTGGACTGCCAATACTGATGCTCTGTGTAAGAAAGGACAGAGCCGGCTATACTTCCTTAGAAGGCTGGTGTCCTTCAACATCTGCAATAAGATGCTGCAGATGTTCTATCAGATGGTTGTGGCGCGCGCCATCTTCTACGCGGTGGTGTGCTGGGGAGGCAGCATTAAGAAGAAAGACGCCTCATGCCTGGACAAACTGGTGAGGAAGGCAGGCTCTATTGTTGGCATGGAGCTGGACAGTTTAACATCTGTGGCAGAGCGACGAGCGCTCAGCAGGCTCCTGTCAATTATGGAGAATCCACTGCATCCACTAAACAGTGTCATCTCCAGACAAAGGAGCAGCTTCAGCGACAGACTGCTGTCACTGTCCTGCTCCACTGACAGACTGAGGAGATCGTTCCTCCCCCAAACTATGCGACTCTTCAATTCCACCACCTTAAACGTTAACATTATATAAAGTTATTGTCTGTTTTTACCTGCATTATTATCAATCTTTAATTTAATATTGTTTTTTTGTATCAGTAAGGTGCTGCTGGAGTATGTGAATTTCCCCTTGGGATTAATAAAATATCTATCTATCTATCTATCTATCTATCTATCTATCTATCTATCTATCTATCTATCTATCTATCTATCTATCTATCTATCTATCTATCTATCTATCTGTCTATCTATCTATCTATCTAAACATAACATTTGTTTCTAATTCTAGTTCAGATCTTTATGAATCCTGTATTTACTTTTTATTTGGTATGTAATTGTTAATGTATCATATTAGTTTGAATTTACTTTTGTTCATTTAAACTTTTTCTGTGATATTACTCCTGTTGTGCCCTTTTAAATATTTGTGAAGCAATTTATGCGTGGAGTTTGCATGTTCTCCCCGTGTCTGTGTGGGTTTCCTCTGGGCGCTCCGGTTTCCTCCCACAGTCCAAAGACATGCCGTTTAGGTGGATTGGTGATTCTAAATTGGCCCTAGTGTGTGTTTGGTGTGTGGGTGTGTTTGTGTGTGTCCTGCGGTGGGTTGGCACCCTGCCCGGGATTGGTTCCCTGCCTTGTGCCCTGTGTTGGCTGGGATTGGCTCCAGCAGACCCCCGTGACCCTGTGTTCGGATTCAGCGGGTTGGAAAATGGATGGATGGATGAATTTAAGCATGGGAAAGGATTTATCTAAATAAAATGTATTCTTATCAGTATTAAGAGGCTTATCGATACACTTCTGCCAGTTCGGCCTTGACATTTGTTCTAGAGAAAGGCAGGCCTCATTACAAAGCCAAAAGCAAGGGTGACATCTGAAACAGATGACTATGCACCATTATGAACTCCAAACTCAAGCCAAGTACTTTATTTTGCAGGACGCTGTGGAATGTGGCAAAATCCCCTTGCTTCCAGACATCACCTTCCAGATCAATGGTGTGGACTTCACGATGACTCCTTCTGCTTATATACAGATGGTAAGGCTCCAGCATTTAAACTGAGTGCAATGTCCCCATAATGAGCTTGTTACAAAACACTGCTGCTCCGTATACTGAGAATTAATAGTAGGGTTGCCAGGTCCTGCAAAAATCCCTAGCTTAAAAACAGCTCAAAACCAACCTAGTTCCACAAGAAAGAAAACAGCTCAATACATGATGTATGTTCCTTTTTGATCATAATAAATAATCTAACAACAAAAAGTGTGCAATGTTATACTTATATGCTATCAAATATGTCAAAGTTGGGGATTTTGGTGCAATATAATTTGTATAAAACATTGAAGAGCTGTTCCCCCTTGGTATTTCAAGTACAATGTTATACATACTGTATATAACTTCTAAGAGGTGGTAGGTTACATCCCTTTGTGCTTCAAGTGCAATGTTATACATATTGTAAAGACAACAAGACACAGCTTCAAGACTACAAAGAGTTGAGTAGTCTGGTGACAACCCTGATTAATGATGGCAGACTAAAAAAAGGCAAAAATAAATAGCAGAAGTAGATGCAATAACCACAGCCACAGCTTTAGGAAATAAAAGTGAAGGGTCTCAGAGCTTGGGCTAGTCTTCTAGTTCAGACTGATCAGGGGCTTCCAGTGGCTTGGCTCCTTTTATGTCCGTAGACAGCAAGGGTGGATACTGGAGTAGGCAGGAGCAGAAGAGACATCACTGGTCCTCCTGTCCGAATGCATTCAGACCGTAGAAGAACAGGGAGAAAGTATTAATGATGGCACACCCTCCTGGTCTGGGGTGGTATTACATATCTTCTTAGAGCCCTGAAAATGGCATCCAAGTGCTTTTGTACCATATAACATCACACCGTGGTTGGGAAGGGGTTAGAGTGTGGTTTAAAAATAGCTCTAAATGCCCCATTGTTTTTTGAAAGATGAACAAAAGAAAAAAAACAAAACATTTTCCCCATCGTAAATAAATCAAGAATGCCCTAATTGGATGGAAAAATCATGGACCTGGCAGCGCTTGTAAAAAAAGTAGCAAAAACACTTTGCTTACATAAGACATCTGAATAGTTGAATTTAAGGGTAGCTCAGCACAGAAGGCTTTTATGGGTAGAAACATTTTAGTTACTGTCACGTTTAGAGGGAGGCCTGGGACAAGGCTCTTGAACTTGTTTCTGGATTGGTAATACAGGAAAACACATCACCCTGCTACAAATTTGTGTCTGATGTGATTTAATATTTTCTTTCAGGAGATCCTTAATGGTGAGATGCAGTTGTGCACCTCAGGTTTTCAGGCCATGGATATTCCCCCTCCTGCAGGGCCACTTTGGATTTTGGGGGACATTTTCATTGCTCAGTTCTATGCTGTCTTTGACCGGGGAAACAACAGGGTGGGGCTGGCAAAGGTCGTCTAGTGATCAGACAGTCAGAGAAGAAGCCTGTTGAAGAACAATGTGACTTCTGTGGATGATCCTAGGGAAGAGGAAAAACTTGTCTTTTTATTGTAGAGAAATTATATGACTAAATAAGGTGTCTCACAATGGTCTGAAGATAGAAGCCATGTACCATTAGTTGGATATCCTTGAGTGAGGGTTGAAATTGATTAGCCGAGTAGGCTTGAAATGATAGAAAAGAATGGATTATGCTGCCATTGGACTTTTTCACATCTTGTATCTCAAGCATACTTTTTACACTGATCTACACAAATCACTATACAATATCGTAGTGGAATGAAAATCTCTGATTTTTTTTAAATTTGTAATTTAAATAAAAAAAAAATGGAATTTCTAACCTAATGAGCATTGTACCCTTTTTCTGTCACCCTAATTACATCAGTTCCTTACAATGTCACTGAAAAAACTGCATAGTGTCTACTTAAGGTTTCTATAGTTGCCTGACTTGAGTTCAAAAGTAATACACTTATAATAAGTATTTATAGTGTAGGGTTTCTGGCCAACAGAAAAAATCATCTCATTAATGCAATATCATTTGAAAACAAACAGATCGGGTGTAAATTTATGGTACTTTTAAAAATTAGCTTTTATTCAGTTCTATTCTCTTGCAACAGGTACACGTCATAAATGTAGGAAGGATGGTCTTTGGGTGTGTGGGAAGTGTTAACATTTGAATTTGATGATTGCATATAGTGCGGAACTGATCTCTCTGTACTGTTCTTTAATCTGCATGTGCTGGAGTGCAAAAGAAACACCACCATGAACCAAAATGTGGAGAGTGGACAAGATCGGGTAAAAAAAAAAAATGTGGTCACTGATTACAAGCACAAGAAGGTATGCGAATGAATATGAATAATGTTGTATCCATGCCACAATGTTTTCCGAAATGTACTATACAGGTCATAAAATGAGTTATTCCAAATATCATATATACCTATGTCTCTGTTATTTTGTCAGTGTGGCTTTGACATCATCGACCATAAGGCGCATACTAATTCAGCGTGAGCAGGAACACTCAATAAAACTGAATAAAAAAAAATCAAGTGACAATGAGATACGAAGAAGGCAGATTCACCAGCGTTTGTGTGTCCACTTTTATCCCTCCAGATCGGAGAATTTACAGTTCCAATGTCTCAAAACACCACTCACATCTACAGTTATTCCCAGTTTCAAATAAAAACCAAGAGAGTCAGATCTGGGGCAGGGAGTGGGTGTTGTATCGTGATTGTGACCAAGAGAATAAAATAAAAAATAAAAAAAAACGCTAACTTTTACAAGTACTATAAATTTACACTGGCTATTGCAGATGCAAATCAAATGTATATTTTTATTGTATAATATTAACAATAAGAGCAGCTCACTACTCAAAACTGTAAATTTGCGGGGGAGCTGGTTTCAAACTCACAGCCTCCGGATGATAAATCAGCAGTTCTTACCGCTGCACCATGGAAGCTGTCGTATTACACTTGTACCTTTAGTGAAAGAGTTTATTTGATATTTGACCATCAGCCTTCACACATTATACAGTTCTTGTCTATATTTTGTCATTTACTACTAAAACATGAACAACATTTCTGTTTTAACGATGTTTTCAGATTCTTGTAGACACGGAACACATGAAATTATTTCTCCTATACAACTCTAGGTAGCTCACTCCCATATAATCAAGGCTTGAACTGGGAGAACTTCTCGCCCCTTTTGCGGCAGTGGGATGATGGTATAGCAGGCTGCTTGCTTCTTTCACTTATCGACACATTTACAAGACAAAAGACACTGATGAAGAAGTGCAAAGGGATTCAACGTTGGCCGGGTTTACAAGTTTTTTCGTAGGCCCTGGTAATTCTAGTGATAAGCGCCTGTCGCCGATGAATGATACAAGGAACATTATAAATGCAGGGAACAGTATAACTTGGCCACTGACCTAGCCCTGACCCTGCCCGTTTGCTGTGGAGAGTGGTAGACCCCGCTATAATAAATAACTGTGCTCTTCCTGTTTCAAGTTGAATAAAGGTTGTTTTGCTAAAGTACTGAGACTCGACCCAGTGTTTTGGGGTGCAAGACAGGCACTCACGCGTCACAATAGTATGAATAGCCACATCTAAGTAGAGGAGAAGGCTGAAGATGAAGAAGCAGTTCACATAGCACAGTGATGGATATTGGGCTTTAAGTTCACATTTCTTATTCCTTCATTCAAATTAATATTCCTCTTTTAAAATTAGTTTTTTATTCTCCTCAAATCTTTTTTTGTCCTACCATAGATGAAGATGGCATTATTTTAGATGGAAAGGACCAGACGATGAAATTTGTTCCATGCAGGGTTGACATTAGATCAAAGCCCAGCAAAAATCCCAATTCAAAGTCAAAATATGAAGTTAAAAATATTGCATTAGGAAACAAAACAAAACAAAAATTATGAGAGATAAACTTTTGAAGGAGTTATCTGTAATCTCAGACACCAGGAAGTGAACTGCACCAGCCTTTAACTGTCACAAAAGTGAGACCGCCTCTGAAACTATCCCCCTTAACAACAGGTCAACACATCACAGCAACAAATCCATGAAAAGCAAAATGTTGTCAGAAAAGACACAAAAATAATTTAATTAAAATCTGGGTATGTCAAAACTGAAAGTGGTTAGAAAATAAATCAGAAAAACATGGTATAAATGTCATAAAAATGAAAACAAATCTACATTCTGACAACTACCTAGGAAATCTGAATAACTTTGTTAAACATTAATCTATTACACCATGGAAATATGAAAATCTTTGTTTATTTAATTTTTCTGTTTTCTAAATTTAAAATGTTATGTTATTAATTCTGTCTTTGATTTTGCTGTATTTACAGTATGTTATATTTATATAATACTGAATTATTCATTAATTATTTTTCAATTTTATGCTAAGTTTACATGTTTTCCTTTAGTTTATCTGTCCTATCTCCTGTATGTTGAGCCAAGGGGGATGGCCCACCTGATTAGGCAGCTAGGCTATTGGTCCAGATAGCTTCCAAGTCGAACCTCTGGAGCTTGATTATTGATTATAGTTTTCAATTCCTGTCTGTGTTCTTGTTTCATTTTTTGCTTTCTGGATTTCCTAGCTTTGTGTCCCCTTATTCACTGAAGGTGCTCTCTCTGGAACGATTGTAATTCTTGGTTTTGTTCATCTTAGGTTTACTAATTTTGGACAGTTTTGCTGCTTTGCCTTTTGTGCTCACACTGTTTTCTATTCATTAAATAATTCTTTGATTATAAAAGTTTTTAACTTGTTCTAGAGTTTTGTGAACTTTTCCTGTTCTCTTTTTTGTGAAATTCTGGTTATTATTTTATCCCTTTGAACTAAATAAACCTTCCCTCCATTTCTGGGCCATTCGAGGCTGAAGCCTGCTGTCTGAGTAGGGGTTTGATGATTCTAAGCAATCGTGACAGTCAAAAGTTCTAGCCAAACAGAAAGCACACACAAAGTTTAGTTTAAAATCCTTAATCTTGGGCAGTCTGGAAGTGCACAAGCTGACCTTTATACCTTGCGACAGAGACAGCAAATACCACACACTTTCCATTCACACAAGATAGCAAAAAAGGTGGTAATAATAAACAAATGTCCACAAAATGGTGGTGACCAGGAAAATGATAGCACATAATCCCAAAAATAAGATTTTCTTACCATAAAACTTAAAGTAAATAATAACAGAATCAAATAAATAAAAAAACATATGGAAAAAATAAATGTAAAAAACATAAATAAAATTGCTTAATCACAACAAGACTCTGGGTTGCCCAAGGGTGTCTGGTGCCGATCCTGGAGGGCTGCAGTGGCTACAGGTTTTCTTTCCTGACATTTTTTTTATCAGTGCTCAGTTTCTGACTTCTTCATTATTTGATTTTAATTGCTTTGTGTTTTAAGACACAGTCCTCTAAATTGTTTAAAATTTTCCTTGAATGTACCAAAAAGAAATGAGATTTGAAGTGAGCCAGCAGACGACCAGCTAAATAGGGGCCTGAAACTCCAACCAGTTTCTTTAATAGATGTCGATCCTTGTTATTAATTAAACCTATTATTTCATTCCATGGTTTACTGCTGCTCTCATTCTGCCACAGCAGATATTTCCAATACTGTTGATTTTCTTTTGAGTATTTTGGACCTGAGCAGATCGGCATTTCTGAGACCTTCACCTTCCTTTATTTTTAGATATTGCATGATGGACACATGTTAGCTAGTCATGTGTTGGCTCTTTTTTCAATTAAAATGAAGACAAAAGATGTTAATTAGCAACAAATACTGGTCACTAATTAAAAAAAATGTTAGAATGAAAATCTGCAGCCACTGTAGCCCTCCAGGATTGGAGCTGGAGACCCCTGGGTTAGACTGTCCAGTAGACTACAATGAGAAACTGCAGCTACTATAACCCACTAGGACTGCATTTGTTCATTGTATGGACGGATGGAATTCCCCCAGAAAAAGACCCATATTGTAAATGCTTAAAAATAGAAGTACAATATGGCTAATCGCCTCCTCTATAAAATTCCAAGGTTTTCACTAGAAGGAAGAATGTAAAAGTACCACAAATTTCCATACCTTATTGGAGTTTATCTTGCTAAAGCCACATCATTTGTGACATTTCCAAAAGCATCGTCTCACTCTTGGAACACCCAAGTCCTGTCAAATCCTGGGTTCTGCGCCTTGGCCATTTTTTCAGTTGCAGTTGCCAGTTAATCATGTAGTCCTTTTTTGATGTGATCAAGAGGGGAAAAAGAACAAGAACCGTGCCTTTGAGGTTAAAGTGCTAGTGTTGTACCTCATAGTGTTGTTTTTAAGCCACTGATATTTTACATAATTTAGTTTAATTTTACAACTTACAGTATGTCTATATGGCAAGCAGTGTGGTGTAGTGGCCTTAGGACTTCAACTCCTGCTACTGATACTATGTGACCACAAACAAGTCACTTCACCTACCTGTGATCCA
This sequence comes from Erpetoichthys calabaricus, assembly GCF_900747795.2. Taxonomy (NCBI): domain Eukaryota; kingdom Metazoa; phylum Chordata; class Cladistia; order Polypteriformes; family Polypteridae; genus Erpetoichthys; species Erpetoichthys calabaricus. The sequence goes on along the minus strand of NC_041396.2, from coordinate 37,730,329 downwards.
ACTGGGAGGAAAACAAAATACAAGAAATGTAACTACTTGTATTTCAAAGATTTTAAGGTGCCATGGATGAAGCCATCAGCCAAATAGTAAGTAACAGTATACATTATGTGCTTTCAAAGCTTCTTTATGAGTTCCAAATTTAGTAATTACATAATATAAAGGCTGAAATTTTGAGACTGAATGTATTTTATGGATCACGTTTGTGCTATGGCTGTGTACTTGGTGGGGGAGTCCAGGCCAAAGACTTGAGACTTTACTTCAGTAGTAAGTTCAGTTTCTGTTTGGTCCAAAAGTTTAAACCCTGTTTTGAGATGATGGCTTTGACTGATGCTTTTTCAACTATGCAAAGGAAATGTACAATTGAGTTTTAAGTAAGGCTAGGGCAAAAGTGGTCAAGAGTACGTAGAATTTCATAACTTCAAAAAATGTGATCTAAAACTATAACTGCTGCTTTGATTAAAATGCCAAAATATTTGCTGCTGCATGACTCTGGGAAGTTATTATAATGCTGCAAGAAGGGTAGAGAGTGGAAAGGAAGAGGTCTACAGCCCCAGGAAGTCTTTGGGCATAAGCTTTAAAGCTTTTCAATCAACCCAGCAATGTACAGTGTATTTACATGTTTTTGGCTATGATTGTTTCCATTGTTATTTCTCTGGTTCTTCACACTCACAATGCTATCTCAGGGTTGAATAACCATTCCCTGAGATGAGTGAACTTCCACTCTCTGGAGCCTGACAGCAAGATGAGGCCTCATCATGACTTGCTGGTATGATGTGTCATTCATGGGAGTCTTACAATCACCTTCCAGGCTCAGATAAGGTATGCAATAACCACAAGAGGGGGTGCCAACACTAACAATAACATCTCCGAGAAGCCACCCAGGGAGGGCACATCAGCCACGACCCCGCTCAGCTAAGCCACACCCCTGCTCAATTAAGCCACGCCTTTTCCAGCTGTGGTGATATAAATCTGTGTACTCCCAGAATATGGTCAGTCAGAGGAACTACGTCAAATTTGACAGAGCTCACAGATCCAAGCTGTTCAAGAGAGATGATAATTTAGAGACGTTTAAGGTATTGCACCTGTTTTCCATTGCGCCACAACACACTCATTTTTGTTCTTTATTTTGGACAGTAAACGGGGTGACTGTGTTGGCACTCCAACTTTTCTTTGGTTCTCCTCTCCCTGATTTGCCTTCCACAGATGGTATCTTTCTTCATCCCCTTCTCTTACACAGTAAATGAGGATCTGTCCAGGAGTTTGCTTTGTTTTGTTTTATTTTATTTTCATTCCAGTTCAAATGATTTTTTTCTTATAAGAGTCTGTTTCACTTATAAGCACAGACCTTTGATGTCTCTTTGTTGAAGAAAATAAAAGTAGGTAAACATACTTTTTGATTACACCATACACAGACACACATACACACACATGTCCACGTGTTCGAGTCAAAGCCCACACAGTGAAAGAGGAAGTGAGACAAAACTTCTGCATCAGCAGCTGCAGCGCAGCAGAGAATCAGCAGTGGCTGACACATTGAAGAAACAACTACATTACTTTTCAGGATGTCTGCTTACTTGGTAAACAGATGAGGTAGCCAATGGTATGTCCCGTGATCTGTTTCATGGTCACATCCAAGTATAGTAGGTTAGAAGTAAACTGATGTCACAGATGTCTTGAGGATGAGGTCTTTGACTCATCTTTGCCTCATGCTTGCTGCAAATCTTTTCTTATCAGGTCGTGTTTTTTTTTCCATAACTTATCTTTTTCTATTTCCAGAATGAGATTGAAAAACTGTCACAAATCAGCATTCTACTTTACATTTATGTGCTATTCTTTGATTTTGCTGGCTGAAAGAGAATTTACTTCTTTTACAGAAGCTTGAAGGTAGGATACACCTTGCAGATTCTATTTTTTTTTAAATAAAAATACATCAGTATAATGTTTTGAAAGTATAAACTAAGCTAACAATGATCAGTAAATTTAATTTGAATTGGTTACAGAAAAAGCTACGTTTATTTTATTGACTTCCGTGTGGCCTGCCTTTTGTACCGGCTTCATTTCAGAATGAGTTTCTTAACACCAGCCTATCTGGAGAATCAGAGGGATAAAGGGTATTCAGTCTCTTGAAGGTATCCTCAGAATTAAGCAAATTTATTATGTTGTGTACCATTGTAGTTCATTGGATGTTTTATCGACGAAAAAAAGAATGTAACATAAATTATCATTATCACATAACATTAATACAATTCAGGGAGTCGTAGGACTGAAATGCATCTCAGCAGCATCTGGCAGAATGCAGGAACTAACCTAGGACATGGTGCCAATCCATTCCAGTGCCCACCCAGATATCCAGTGATGCTCACACTCACAGAGGGCCAATTTAGAACCTCTCTAATCATCCTAGCATGCATAAATGCAAGAACAATTTGTGTTACTTTTTACTTATGAACGCTTTGAAATTAGTTCCTTTCTATTTTTGTGTGAATCCTCCTGACTCGAAGATATGAGGAAACCCCCACATACATACTTGGCTTAATGTCTAGCTATGCAAGACACTGACATTTTTGAAGTTCTCCCCTATTTTTGGCCCTCTAAACATTTTTGTACCGTATTTGTGGGGACAAAATTACACACTTATGATAAAGAGTAAACCAATAGGTGTCTGCAGCAAAAATGATTAAAAGAGCTTGAAGCTGTGCATACCACATTAACCCACCAGAGGAGTTTACCTCCTAATGGGATACGAGGGCTCAAAGTTACTCCTTTTCACAAAAACATTGAAACAATGGAGATCAGTAATATAGGCAAGTGGAGTGTCATTTTATGCTTTTTCGAGGTTGCTGATCATAAATATGTTTGATATTTGATTCTTTACTGGTAGTCTAAGCTTTCTAAGAGCCAATCCCAGAGGGTTAAAACGTACTTCAAAAATAAGAATGAAGGACATCGCTTTGGGCTATTTCAAGGCCAGTGATTACAAATATAATGCTATTTTTGATTTTTGATCCATTAGGGATCTGGCTCTGCATGTAATTCTATCAGAGGGTGAAAAATGACACTTTTCTATTACAGTCAAGAATATTTAGACTTTAAACATTTAAATAGAAGCACACATTTTAGGATTTTAACGATCTGATCAAATTGTTCTTGTTAATGTATACTTCTATATGATGAAGTAAATCATTACATTTCAAATGAACATCCTGAATTAGGCCAGCTTATGCTTATTCAGAATTTAATATTTTGTAACATACAATCTAAGATATGCATCTCACAGTCTTTTCCTGAAGAGTCACAATGAATTCTGCTTTTCATTCCAACCAATAATTTTAATCACGGAAAATCAATGGCAAATTCCACTTTCTAGCTGAGGCCCCTTCAGAGATTAAATGAGTACAATCTATCTATCCTTTAACTTGGCACATACTTTTAAAACTATGTAGAAAGTCTTAATTAAGCAAAATAATTTCACAGATAAGCAATATAGTTTTTAGTGATCTTATAAAGGGGGATATTCTGTTATTTTATTTAAACTCCATTACTTCAACATTCACCCTTTGTGACACAGAGACACAGGTGCCCTTGGCACGACAACACTTATTAGTAACTAATGCAATGCCAGGTGTGCCTACCTATTATGCTTCATTAACTCTCTGGAACTGTTTAAGCATAATTAAGCACACACTTTTTAATTAATGCATCACCTGACAATAAATATAGCATCCCATGTGGGTGCATGCATGATTCAATGACACATGTTAATGACATTAAGTGCTAATGCAAAGATGATGACTATTTCTGTACACATCAACATGATGAAATACGTAAAAGAAACTCCTAATGAAGATGGATGGTCATGTGGGTTTTTAAACTGTGAAAATAAACCCTATATTTTAAATTTCTTCTACTGAGTTTGGAAGCAAACAAAGAAGATGCTTAATTTAGAAAACATTTCTGTTAGAAGACAGAAATCTCACCTTGAACAAAATCCAGCAGACACCTTTGAGACCCATGACCTCAACTGATAGATAGACATCCTGGGGGATGCTGAGCATGATGAACATTTTCTATTATGGCTTTCACATACAGGTGCTGGTCATAAAATTAGAATATCATGACAAAGTTGATTTATTTCAGTAATTCCATTCAAAAAGTGAAACTTGTATATTACATTCATTCATTACACACAGACTGATGTATTTCAAATGTTTATTTCTTGATGATTATAACTGACAACTAATGAAAGTCCCAAATTCAGTATCTCGGAAAATTAGAATATTGTGAAAAGGTTCAATATTGAAGACACCTGGTGCCACACTCTAATCAGCTAATTAACTCAAAACACCTGCAAAAGCCTTTAAATGGTCTCTCAGTCTAGTTCTGTAGGCTACACAATCATGGGGAAGACTGCTGACTTGACAGTTGTCCAAAAGACGACCATTGACACCTTGCACAAAGAGGGCAAGACACGAAAGACCATTGCTAAAGAGGCTGGCTGTTTACAGAGCTCTGTGTCCAAGCACATTAATAGAGAGGCGAAGGGAAGGACAAGATGTGGTAGAAAAAAGTGTACAAGCAATAGGGATAACCGCACCCTGGAGAGGATTGTGAAACAAAACCCATTCAAAAATGTGGGGGAGATTCACAAAGAGTGGACTGCAGCTGGAGTCAGTGCTTCAAGAACCACCACGCACAGACGTATGCAAGACATGGGTTTCAGCTGTCACATTCCTTGTGTCAAGCCACTCTTGAACAAGAGACAGCGTCAGAAGCGTCTCGCCTTTGGACTGCTGCTGAGTGGTCCAAAGTTATGTTCTCTGATGAAAGTAAATTTTGCATTTCCTTTGGAAATCAAGGTCCCAGAGTCTGGAGGAAGAGAGGAGAGGCACAGAATTGCATGAGGTCCAGTGTAAAGTTTCCACCGTCAGTGATGGTTTGGGGTGCCATGTCATCTGCTGGTGTTGGTCCATTGTGTTTTCTGAGGTCCAAGGTCTTCATGCTTCCTGCTGCTGACTAACTTTATGGAGATGCAGATTTCATTTTCCAACAGGACCTGGCACCTGCACACAGTGCCAAAGCTACCAGTACCTGGTTTAAGGATCATGGTATCCCTGTTCTTGATTGGCCAGCAAACTTGCCTGACCTTAACCCCATAGAAAATCTATGGGGTATTGTGACGAGGAAGTTGCAATACGCCAGACTCAACAATTCAGAAGAGCTGAAGGCCACTATCAGAGCAACATGGGCTCTCATAACACCTGAGCAGTGCCACAGACTGATCGACTCCATGCCACGCCGCATTGCTGCAGTAATCCAGGCCAAAGGAGCCCCAACTAAATATTGAGTGCTGTACATGCTCATACTTTTCATGTTCATACTTTTCAGTTGGCCAACATTTCTAAAAATCCTTTTTTGCATTGGTCTTAATTGATATTCTAATTTTCCGAGATACTGAATTTGGGACTTTCATTAGTTGTCAGTTATAATCATCAACATTAAAAGAAATAAACATTTGAAATACATCAGTCTGTGTGTAATGAATGAATCTAATATACAAGTTTCACGTTTTGAATGGAATTACTGAAATAAATCAACTTTGTCATGATATTCTAATTTTATGACCAGCACCCCCGATATTGTAAGTGGCATCTGCATGAGCATTTCAAACAAGGTCTTCAAACAAGGACTCTTCCCTGCCCCAGATCACTTTACTCTTATCAACAGCCTCCTATTTATTTAATTAATTTCCTTCATTAGTAACAGAACTGCTGGGAAACTTGCAGGAACTGGAGTACTAGGACTTAGTAGATTCTCAGCTTCATCCTCTGTGATTCAAATGACTTCCTGACGTCAGCAGCAAGCATGTTTTGTAAATCTGTTTTGCTGTTTGAGACTAAAGAGCCCAACCCTCCCAAACCCACATGCCTGAGTCACTATGCTGGTATCCAGGATACATGAAGCAAACACAGAGTCCACAAGACACAGGAGAAGAAGTAGAATCAGCAAAAGGCTGAGGAAGCACATGAACCCACAACCTGGTGAATCAAGAAGAATTTATGATGGTTACATGGTTTACCAGGACCTTAGGATCAGCTAGTACAAACATTACAGATACACTAAGAAGATATTGTTTACTGAGAGGGGACTCAATCCTGTACTTTCTGAAGATAAATATACTTACTGTGTAACACAGTGTAGCACTCTGAGATGAGGCACTTAGAAAATTGTTATAGAAAAATAAGCTGACTTGATCTGACCTAACCTGATCTGACCTGACCTGAGCTAACTTGACTTGATCTGACCTGACCTGACTTGACCTAAACTGAACCATAAACTGAACTGAACTGCACTGAGATAAGTTGAGTTGGATTGTTTTGCAAGTGGTATGGTGGGACAGAGGGTGGTGCTGCTCTTTCACTATGACGAGAGACTAGGTTCAAAGCTGACGTGGCCACTGTCTGCACCTTTACCTCTTGTCTGTGTTGACCTTCCACTCACATTCCACAGACGTGCATTAATTGGTGAATCCAGGCCAAGTTGGCCCTGTGTAAGTGTACCCAATGATTGATGGGTATCTCGTTTACGATTAGTCTTGTGTTGCTGTGATGATGTGGGTTCTGCTCCATGCTCCCATCGCTCTTTCAGGGAGCATCTTGAACCTAACACCATCGGTAATGTAACTGGATGAGCTGGACAATGAGGACACCAATCGTGGCAAGGGGATGGTGCAAAAATGTGCAAGTGTTTTTATTACAATTAAACAAATCCAAAAACAGTGTTCAAATAAATAGTGCAGTGCATCAAACGTCAATAAATAAATAATCCATAAAAACATGTGGAGGTTAAGATAATCCATTAAATAATTCCATTAAGAAAGAGGTTTAAAAAAACACGGTGCCTTCTTCAACTGGCGGTCTCCCCTGCTTCTCCCAACCAGGCCCTGCACCAGGGGAGTTGCCCTACCTGCAGCTGACTTCTCCTAAGGGCCTGTAGTCTTTCGGACCCTGGCTCTGCAGGGCTCCGCCAGACCGAATCTTGGGTTCCCCAGCGACCAGGGTGCTCACACTGGTGCATCCACCTCCCAAGCCTCCATCTCCCGCTGCCTTACGCAGCAAGCTGTCTTCGATTGCGGTCAGTCCTGCTCCTCTGCAAAACTCAGCAGGAGTGACCCAATCTGTCTGCCCCCGGGTGCCGGCCAAACACCCTGATTGGGGCTCACTTCTCCTATCCCCCTGTCCTTCTTACAGCGAGCCTGCTCTCGCTCCTTTGCTTTTCTGCTTTCTTCTCCCTTAACCTCCATTCTCTGTTTTCTTTCTTTTTTTTCTCCCCTCCGCACTCGCGCTTCTCTTATTTATAATGGGGATGTGGCACAGGTGTAGCAATTAGCAACTCCTGGCATCAAGTATGGAAATGGACGATTACTCACCTGTGCCTTTAAGTGACTAAACGCCCGCACCACATCGCATCCAAAAACTGCTCCAGCCACACTACCAGACCCCCTCTATAAGCTGCAAGTGTGGCGATTATTTATTTGAAGAGCTGGCCTTTTCTTCTAAGCCGCGGACCCGCTATACCACAGCTGCTGATACTATCAGAAAAGGATGAGATGTGAGTAGGAATGTCCTTACAAGTTGAACATTTGTCTATATTCATACTTGCATTGAAAGCTAAAAGCCATAATGAGTTCCTTATCTAACTATCTACACCATAGTATGGTGAGCAATCCATTCTTTTTGGAAACTTATCCTTCTTGTATGTACTGTCAATGCCTCTTTAACATTGAGGTGTTATTAGATTGATTCTTATCAGTTTCATATCAGTGGTCCATTTCTATCTTTCCCTTGCTGTTTAAAAGATATTTCTAGAATTTTGCAATGGTGGTTTTCAAGGCTTTCACTATAAGAATAAGCAATGGCCAGCAAGTAGGAAGTGAAGGTTTTAGGTGCTTGGGGTTCTGGTTGTTCATTAGTTGCATCTGTAACGCTGCACAGATGTTGGATTGGCTCGGTTGTGAAGTGTGGAGCCAAAAAGACAAAGTCAGTGTTGAGACAATCAATGAACAGCTTTATTGGGGAAGAGCATTTGATCCCATGGCAGTCGTGATAGCAATTCTGGCTGATTGACAGGCCTGGTCTTAGGTATTATGGGGCCCTAGACTATAAAAACATATCATAGATTAAACAAAAAATACACGCAGAGCGGCGCTAATAAATATAACTTAATTCCTGTTCCATATATCAATAACGCACATAGTATTCATCTCTGCTCCTCCGAAACATTGAATATGGCTCTATTAAATGTTAGAGCTTTAACTAACAAGACGTTTTTTATCAACGATCTTATTAGTGATAAAAAAATAGATTTTATTGCACTAAGTGAAACGTGGCTTAGCTCAGATGGCGCAGCTGTTTTAATCGAATCTGCGCCTCCGGATTACAGTTTTACTCGTGCTGATCGCCAAGGAAAGAGAGGTGGAGGGCTAGCAAACATTTACTCAAGCAGGTTAAAATGTAAAAATATCAGTTTTGGTAAATTCAAGTCTTTCGAGTATCTCGCCATTATTATTCAGGGAGATTCTCACGTTCTAGTATTATCCGTGTATAGACCTCCAAAATTCAACGCGTCTTTCTTTGAGGAATTCTTAATTACGAACTATGACACACTCTTAATAGTCGGCGACTTTAATTTTCATATAGATAATCAATGTGACCAGAAAGTAAAAGAATTTATGAACCTCCTGGACTCTTTTGATTTGAGACAGCTCGTTAATCAGCCTACACATAAAGCAGGTCATACGTTAGACTTACTAATTACTAAAGGACTAAAAGTTGATATAAAGCAGGTCATTGATACGGGTCTATCAGACCATTTTCTTCTACTCTTTAATATAGAAATAATGATAGAAAACACTCATGAGAAGCATATTGTTAAAAAACGCTTCTTTGACTCATCAGCAGCTTTAAAACTTTCAAACATTCTAACCAATCAGTCCGTTTATAGTGCCAACTATAATAGCGAGGAGAATGTAAATAGTAAGGTGGAAAGATTTAATACTAAAGTGAGGGCTGCTGTTGACTTAGTTGCACCTGAAAAGACAGTTAAAAAATCTTCTAGCATTGTTATACCATGGAAGACCCAAAGAGTGTCTGATTTAAAGAGAACATGCCGTAGAGCTGAGCGTAAATGGAGGAAAACTAAACTAACTATTGACTATGAAATATTAAAAGTTAAAATAACAGAATACAATAACACAGTCCGTCTTGAGAGGCGCTGCTATTTCTCTAAGCTTATAAATAACAATGCTAGTAATCCCAGAGTCTTATTTTCGACAATTGATCGTCTGTTAAACCCAGGTAACTCAAAGGAATGCCTCCTAAGTACTTCCAGTAAAACCTGTGAGGCTATCGCTGTATTTTTCAATCAAAAAATTAATGATATTAGAAATAACATAGTATATCTCCCCAACACTAAGGATCCTCCTAAACCCCAGTACCCCATAATAAACAAATTAAAGTCTTTCACTAGGATAGATTTACCTGATTTACATAAAATAATTTCTCAAATAAAACCCTCCACCTGTGCCCTTGACCCAATACCAACAAATTTTTTCAAAGAAGTATCGGGCGTGCTTAGTGATAATGTTCTTGACATAGTAAATTCGTCATTAGATACGGGGGTCTTCCCAGACTGTCTTAAGACTGCGGTAGTTAAACCCCTACTTAAGAAAAATAATCTCGATCCCTCTGCTCTTGAAAATTATAGACCCATCTCTAACCTGCCTTTCTTAAGTAAAATTCTAGAGAAGGCAGTCATTATACAGTTAAATGAGCACCTCAATAAACATGCTATTCTTGATAAATTTCAGTCAGGTTTTAGAACAAATCACAGCACAGAAACTGCACTCGTTAAAGTAGTAAATGACTTGCGGGTAAATGCAGACAGAGGCCATTTATCTGTTCTCATCCTCTTAGATCTGAGTGCCGCATTTGACACCATTGATCATAATATTCTTAAGAATCACCTTAGTCAATGGGTGGGCCTCTCTGGCAGTGTCTTAAATTGGTTTGAATCCTACCTGGCAGGGAGAAAATTCTTTTGTTAGTTGTGGTAATTATAACTCAAAGACACATGATATTCTATATGGTGTTCCACAAGGCTCTATCCTGGGTCCACTGCTCTTCTTAATCTACATGCTTCCATTAGGTCAGATTATCTCAGGGCACAACGTGAGCTACCACAGCTATGCTGATGACACACAGCTGTATTTATCAATAGCACCTGATGACCCCAAATCTCTTGATTCGCTAACACAATGTCTAACTTGTATCTCAGAATGGATGAATAGTAACTTTCTCAAATTAAATAAAGAAAAAACCGAAATCTTAGTGATTGGCAATAATGGATACAATGAGGCTATTAGAAATAAACTGGATGCATTAGGATTAAAAGTCAAATCGGAGGTAAAAAGCTTAGGGGTAACCGTTGATTGTAATCTGAATTTTAAATCGCATATTAATCAGATCACTAGGACAGCATTTTTTCACCTAAGAAACATAGCAAAAGTTAGACCTCTTATATCATCGAAAGATGCAGAGAAATTAGTTCATGCGTTTGTTTTCAGTCGGCTAGATTACTGTAACGCAATCCTCTCAGGACTACCCAAACAAGACATCAATCGTTTGCAACTAGTGCAGAATGCAGCTGCTAGAATCCTTACCAGGAAAAGAAAATCCGAACACATTTCTCCAGTTTTGATGTCACTACACTGGTTACCTGTGTCATTCAGAATTGACTTTAAAATTCTGCTTATGGTTTATAAAGCTTTAAATAATCTCGCCCCGGCTTATATATCGGAATGTCTGACACCTTATATTCCAAATCGTAACCTCAGATCCTCAACTGAGTGTCTCCTTAGAATTCCAAGAGCAAAACTTAAAAGAAGTGGTGAGGCGGCCTTCTGCTGTTATGCACCTAAAATCTGGAATAGCCTGCCAGTAGGAATTCGCCAGGCTAATACAGTGGAGCACTTTAAAAAACTACTGAAAACACATTATTTTAACATGGCCTTCTCATAACTTCACTGTAATTTAATCCTGATACTCTGTATATCTAATTCATTATAATAACTATTCATTCAAAATCTGTACTAACCCCTACTCTCTCTTCTGTTTCCTTTTCCGGTGTCCTGTTGGTGGTGGCGTGCGCCACCACCATCTACCCAAAGCACCATGATGTTCCAACAATGATGGATGGATTAAAAGCCAGAAGTCTGTATGACCATCAGCATCAAGTGACTCCGTGAAAAACTCGAACTACCAAGAGGACTATTTCATTTATGTTAGGTAGAATGCCCAAAGGGGACTGGGCGGTCTCGTGGCCTGGAACCCCTACAGATTTTATTTTTTTCTCCAGCCTTCTGGAGTTTTTTTTTGTTTTTTCTGTCCACCCTGGCCATCGGACCTTACTCCTTTCTATGTTAATTAATGTTGTCTTATTTTAATTTCTTATTTTGTCTTTTATTTTTCTTCTCTTCATTATGTAAAGCACTTTGAGCTACTTTTTGTATGAAAATGTGCTATATAAATAAATGTTGTTGTTGTTGTAGGCGAAAGGGGGGTCCAGGGGCCCTCTGAGGGGGGCGGAGCCCCCCTGGAAGCTCTGTGAAATGCGTGAAAATTAGACCAAGGAGTCGATCCGGGGCCCCCCGGACGCCGGGGCCCTAGGCGGTCGCCTACTTCGCCTATGCCTAAGGCCGGGCCTGATTGGGACAATTAATGCTGTAGTATATCTAAGTATATATGACAATTGCTCACTCGGACAATTTGTTTTGGGAGCCCCCAAGAAGGCGGAGGCCCTAAGCTATAGCTTGTGTAGCTTATACGTAAATCCTGCACTGCTGATTGATTTAACATCACGTTTTTTATAACATGATGTGCTAAAAAAAAAAAAAAAAAAAAAACTAACTTCCCCTAATTAATTTGGGAGATTACGAGATATGTCTTTATTCCTAGTCTTGTGGGAAAGCCTGACCTGGATGGCAGAAGCTTACTTACTGAATTCTTGGATTTCATTCCATGTTGGGTGGATGCTCCATGAACATGAGTTCATGGTTTAAATTACTTAAGAATAGCTGCAGAGGACTTAGATGAAGCACCATTAAGTTTTGATGATAACAGGCTGTTCATCTCCTTGCCATGCAGCCTGTCTATCCCTATTGTAACGAGTTTGGGGGGGGCAATGAGTCCCAAAACCCCAGACCAAGTAAAACCTAACATAGTCAAGGTTTCAAATAATTGTTTTTTTTTTTTATTCCAACACGCACACAAACAGTGAAACCTTTTTGTCTCCTTCCACCTCCAGTTAAGTGTTGCCCGCTGCCTTCCGCATCTGACTCCATCTAAGTGAGGCAGTGGGTTCTTTTTTAAATTCAACCTGGGAAATGCTTCCATCTTCCTGTCACAATCCTCAAATTTCCAAATTGTACATGAACCAGCTGGGCTGTTCTCCCCCAGCAGAGACCTCTGGTGGTTCCCAAAGACCCCAACAGGGCTGCGTTTCTGGACTCCAACTTCCATGCCTCCCTGCGGGTGTCCTAAAGTGGTCCAGCCGTGAGGAACACTGCCACCTGTCGTGTAGAGGTATGAACTGCTCCCTGTGGGCTTGTTAACCTCCTCCTTCCATTGTGGCCTCCTGGCCTGGTATAAATCCTTCATTTATCCCGTTCAGGATGCCTGTTTTCTTACTTCGTGGCACCAACACTGTTTACACACTACTACTTAAATAATCATCGAGTCAAGACCTGAGAGTCCCTAAAATACTACTATACACCTTAATTCTTATACCATGTATCTGTAGTTCTTTGTGTCAAATTACCTCTTTAACCAGCTTCCATCTATGGTCATGTTTCTTCTTGATAACTCGTTTTAGGGCAGCATCTACACTAATTTTCTTAGAATTGTAAACACTTGTTTTATGTCTCTGATTCCATATCTATTTGCGTAAACAGAAAGATTAATTTCCTTCAGTCTTGCTTTATAGTAAATACCCTGCAGTCCTAAAATTATTTTAGCCACTCATCTCTGCATTTTTCCTAATACTGCCATGTTACTTTTTCAATGTTTACACCAGAACTGCACACAATGAGACTTTAAAAGTGTGTTATACATTGTAACCACAGACATAGTAATGGCCAAGCACAATTCCAATTCAAATAAAGGATTAAAGGGCACCAGCAAAATACATCAATTCACAATTCTCTCCTTCCACCTACCAAGTTGTTCGCTGCCTCTCAACTCTGACCTCTTTACGTTAGGTAGTGGGCTCGCTTTTAAATTCTACCTGGGAACTGCTTTTGGTCTCAAGTCACTTCCAGGTCATTCAGAGCATTTCCCGTTCAGAGCGGGTCATGTGGAAACCAGGATATTCTTACTGTAGCAACTCTCTGGTGGTATCCAAAAACCCCAACAGGGCCACGTTTCCAGACTCCAACTCCCATGTCACTCTTCTGGTGTCTTAATCTGATCCAGCCTTGAGAAACACTGCCACGTATTCTGTGGGGGAATGAACTGCCTGTTTGCCAAATTCATCCATTATGGCCTCATGGCCGGGTATGAATCAATCCTCTATTCCATCTAAGATGCCTGCCCTTCCTCCATGGCACTTGCAGTTTAACAATAATCTTTGATTTGAACTCAACACAGGGCAGATGCTATCCTATTAGCCTTCTTAATGGCTTCTGTACACTGTCTGGTTGTGGACAATTCTAAGTCCATCTCCACTCTCGAGGTCTGCTGTCATGTTTTGGACTTGTCATTGTGTTATCATTTTTAATGTTTTTTTCTTCTTACAGTATGTGAAAAATATCACATTATTTCATATTAAAGGTCATCGTTCAAATATCTGGAAATTAGTCCAGGTCCATCTATAGGAATACTGTTTGCCATTCCACCAGCAATGTAGTGTTATCAGCAAACTTATTCAACCTTATTAGTTACATTCTCTTTTAGACAGTTGATGTAAATGAAAAAGAAGGATGGCCTCATCCCTGATCCCTTTTTTTTCCACCATCTAATTTTGCAAAAATGTAACAGTGATTTCCTAATCTTTGGATTCTAACACACTTAAAGTAGAATTCCCAGTTCTTGTAGTTTAATCATCAACCTCTCTTCAGGTGCCTTATGAGAAGATTCTTGAAAATTAGGATGAAGGCTTTGATATTCACCTGTATGATTCAATGCTTTTCTTCCTGTCTGAAGCAAAATAATTTGTCTGTGCTTGTCATGTGTTACTCAATGTTTTCTTTATTAAATTCTTGCATTAATTGTACCCAGCAATATCTGTTTAAACTCCCTTGCCTCTGGTTACTACTAGTTGCTACTCGAGTTACTGTACATACGTATGTTGGTTTAGAGATAAACAAGACTGGACATTCAGGGACGTACCTTGCGATCAGCATAATCATCCACCATAGCCTTCAAGTCCAAACTACTGGCTCTGTTATTGTCAAAGACCAGCATGGCTATTCAATTCAGTCTTTTTAGTCTCAAGCTGTTCCTCAGGATGAACATAATGTGTTTAAGTTTGGAGAATGAGCGTGCCATCATAGTGACAGTAACTAAGGAATCTGTGTGTGAGAATAGGGAACTTAATGGCACGCCACTGCTGCCAGACTGTCCTCTTGGTTTATAACTGAGGGAAGGAGTCATCTCGATATTAGCAGTAGCACATACTTTACCTTTGCTCCTTAAAGATAACACCCAGTTGTGGAAGTTTGCTTCTTTCCACCAATTACTCTTAATAGCTCTGCTCTTACATTTTGTTTTACTGAACCTATTTATTAACAACTAGTGTACTGAATCTCACAAATGACCTAGGAATGCGTCCAGCTATTTTACATTAAAAATGGTGACATGTAGCCTAAGACACGTTTTCCACTTTAGGGACTTAATAGATAGATGTTCTGTTAAGCTGTCCTACACAGCTGGCCAGACAAATATGTTACATTGATTTCCTGTGAAACCCTTGCATTGTGACATTATATAAAAAATAAATGGGTTGTTGTGTTGTAAGCTTAAATTTTGATAGGTCTGTTTAAAGAATGAACAGGACCATCAATGAAATACCTTCGGTGTATCAGCCACATAAAGGGTTAGCAGTCAAAAATGAACTATTTAGTTCTGTGCTGAGTATCTATGACCTTCTCATGGCAGTGTCTGCTGGACACATACAGGGCCTTGAAAATTATTCATCCCCTCGGCAGTTTTCACATTTTATTATTATACAGAGGAACTACAGTAAATGACTGCATAAGTATCCTTCAAGTCAGTATTTAGTGGAAGCACCTTTGGCAGCCATGACAGTGTTGAGTCTGTGCACACAGGTCTCACTTTCTCATTCAGCCTTGCACATCTGTACTCTGCCATTTTTCTCCATTCTTGTTGTCAGGTTGTATGGAGATTGTAAGTGAACAGCCTTTATCAAGTCCAACCACTAACTCTCAATTGGATTGAGATCTGGACTTTGACTCAGCCACTCACACACATCACACATTAACATGGCTGTTTTTAAGCCATTCCTGTGCAGCTTTATCTTTATTCTTGGGTTTGTCATCTTGCTGTAAAACAAATCTTCTCCCAAGGTGGAGTTTTCTTGAAGAATGCATCAGGTTTTCCTTCAGGATATCTCTGTATATGTTGTTGCATTTATTTTACCCTCACAGGCCTTTCAGTGTATCCAGCAGAGAAGCATCCCCACAGACTGATCCTGCCACCAGCTGGCTTCACAGTGGGATGGTGTGTTTTGGATAATTTGTAGTGTTCAAAGCACGGTGTTTAGTCTGATGGCCAGGAAGCTCAATTGTGGCCTCATCAGAAGATAGAACCTTCTTCCAGCTGACTTTAGAGTCTCCCATGTGCCTTTTTGAAAATTATAACAAGATGACTTCTCTGTGCCACTCTCCAACAAAGCTGCAACTGGTGAAGCACAGAATCAACAGTTATTGTCTTCATGGTTTCTCCAGTCTTAACCACTATAGCTAGCTTGAACCCCCTTGGGAATTCTCAGACATTACTTAGTGGCCTCCCTCCATAGTCTTTTTCTTGGCTGATCACTCAGCTTTTGTGGACAGCCTGCTCTATCAGGTTTATGCCCATGCCATACTCTTTCCATTTCTCAATGACCGATTTCAGTCACTTGGATATTTTCTTGTCTCCATCCCCTGACTTGTGCTTTTCAAACACCTTTTCTTGGAGTTGCTTGGAGTGTTTGTTTCTCTTCATTGTGCAAGTAAGACCACCATACCGATCCATCATAAGTTGGCCTTTCTAGATAAGGTGCATTTCGACTTTAGACTTTTAGACTTTAGCTGACTGACTGACTTTAGCATTTAGACAATCAACTGAAACCCCAAACAGGTCACCTCCGTCAAACTAATTCTGTGATGTCTAAAGCTGTTTGGCTGTATCACTGATGATTTAGGTGTATCACATTAAAGGGGTGAATAACCCAGCCACAGGGGATGCACAAGTCAGTGTGTTTCTTTGTGCCAGTCCCAAGCCCGGATAAATGGAGAGGGTTACGTCAGAAAGGGCATTCGGTGTAAAATTTTGCCAAATCAATATGTGGACAATAATACAAATTTCCATACCAGATTGGTCGAGCCCCGGGTTAACAACGACTGCCACCAGTACTGTTAGTCAACAGGGTGATTGCGGAAATTGAGCTACAGTTGGCCGAAGAAGAAGAAGAGGGGGGAGACGTGTCCGGAGGCAGGAGGACAGGAGGAAAGTAAAGAGAGTGGAACTGAGGGTAGGAACTTTGAATGTTGGCAGTATGACTGGTAAGGGGAGAGAGTTAGCCGATATGGTGGAGAGAAGGAAGGTTGATATATTGTGCGTGCAAGAGACTAAATGGAAGGTGAGTAAGGCCAGGTGGATTGGAGGTGGATTCAAATTGTTCTATCATGGTGTGGATAGGAGGAGAAATGGGGTAGGGGTTATTCTGAAGGAACAGTATGTCAAGAGTGTTTTGGAGGTGAAGAATGTCAGACAGAGTAATGATTATGAAGTTGGAAATTGGAGGTGTGATGATGAATGTCGTTAGTATATGCACCGCAAGTTGGGTGTGCAATGGTTGAGAAAGAAGATTTTTGGAGTGAGTTGGATGAAGTGATGAACAGTGTACCCAAGGGACAGAAAGTGGTGATTGGAGCAGATTTCAATGGGCATGTTGGTGAAGGGAACAGTGGAGATGAGGAGGTGATGGGAAGGTATGGTATCAAGGAGAGGAATAAAGAAGGTCAGAGGATAGTGGATTTTGCCAAAAGGATGGACATGGCTGTGGTGAATATGTATTTTAAGAAGAGGGAGTAACATAGGGTTACGTACAAGAGTGGTGGTAGATCCACACAGGTAGATTACATCCTATGCAGAAGAGTCAATCTGAAGGAGATTGAAGACTACAAAGTAGTGGCAGGGGAAAGTGTAGTTAAGCAGCATAGGATGGTGGTCTGCAGGATAACATTGGAGATCAAGAAGAGGAGGAGAGTGAAGGCAGAGCCAAGGATCAAATGACGGAAGTTAAAAAAGGAAGACTGCAAGGATAAGTTTAGGGAGAAGGTGAGACAGGCACTGGGTGGTAGTGAAGAATTACCAGAGAGTTGGGAAACTACAGCAGATGTAGTAAGGGTGACAGCAAGAAGGGTGCTTGGCGTGACATCTGGACAGTGTAAGGAGGAAAAGGAAACCTGGTGGTGGAATGGGGAATTACAGGAGAGTATAAAGAGGAAGAGGATGGCAAAGAAGAAGTGGGATAGTCAGAGAGATGTAGAAAATAGTACAAGGAGATAAGGTGCAAGGTGAAGAGAGAGGTTGCGAAGGCTAAAGAAAAGGCGCATGATGAATTGTATGAGAGGTTGGACACTAAGGAGGGAGAAAACCTGTACCGATTGGCTAGACAGAGGGACCGAGCTGGGAAAGATATGCAGAAGGTTAGGGTAATAAAGGATAAAGATGGAAACGTACTCACAAGCAAGGAGAGTGTGTTCTTTGAGAGGCTGATGAATGAAGAGAATGAGAGAGAGAAGAGTTTGGATGATGTGGAGACAGTGAATCAGGAAGTGCAATGGATTAGCAAGGAGGAAGTAAGGACAGCTATGAAGAGGATGAAGAATGGAAAAGCTGTTGGTCCAGATGACATACCTGTGGAAGCATGGAGGTGTTTAGGAGAGATAGCAGTGGAGTTTTTAACCAGATTGTTTAATGGAATCTTGGAAAGTGAGAAGATGCCTGAGGAGTGGAGAAGAAGTGTCCTGGTGCCAATATTTAAGAATAAGGGGGATGTGCAGGACTCTAGTAACTACAGGGGGATAAAATTGATGAGCCACAGCATGAAGTTATGGGAAAGAGTAGTGGAAGCTAGGTTAAGAAGTGAGGTGATGATTAGTGAGCAGCTGTATGGTTTCATGCCAAGAAAGAGCACCACAGATGCGATGTTTGCTCTGAGGGTGTTGATGGAGAAGTATAGAGAAGGCAAGAAGGAGTTGCATTGTGCTTTTGTGGACCTGGAGAAAGCATATGACCTGGTGCCTCGAGAGGAGCTGTGGTATTGTATGAGGAAGTCGGGACTGGCAGAGAAGTACGTAAGAGTTGTACAGGATATGTATGAGGGAAGTGTGACTGTGGTGAGGTCTGCGGTAGGAGTGACAGATGCATTCAAGTTGGAGGTGGGATTACATCAGGGATCAACTCTGAGCCCTTTCTAATTTGGAATAGTGATGGACAGGTTGACAGACGAAATTAGACAGGTTTGCTGATGACATTGTGATCTGTAGCGATAGTAGGGAGCAGGTTGAGGAGACCCTGGAGAGGTGGAGATATGCTCTAGAGAGGAGAGGAATGAAGGTCAGTAGGAACAAGACAGAATACATGTGTGTAAATGAGAGGGAGGTGAGTGGAATGGTGAGGATGCAAGGAGTAGAGTTGGTGAAGGTGGATGAGTTTAAATACTTGGGATCAACAGTACAGAGTAATGGGGACTGTGGAAGAGAGGTGAAAATGAGAGTGCAGGCAGGGTGGAATAGGTGGAGAAGAGTGTCAGGAGTGCTTTGTGACAGACGGATATCAGCAAGAGTGAAAGGGAAAGTCTACAGGACGGTAGTGAGACCAGCTATGTTATATGGGTTGGAGACGGTGGCACTGACCAGAAAGCAGGAGACAGAGCTGGAGGTGGCAGAGTTAAAGATGTTAAGATTTGCATTGGGTGTGACGTGGATGGACAGGATTAGAAATGAGTACATTAGAGGGTCAGTTTAAGTTGGATGGTTGGGAGACAAAGTCAGAGCAGTAAGATTGCGCTGGTTTGGACATGTGCAGAGGAGAGATGCTGGATATATTGGGAAAAGGATGTTAAGAATAGAGCTGCCAGGGAAGAAAAAAAGAGGAAGGCCTAAGAGACGGTTTATGGATGTGGTGAGAGAGGACATGCAGGTGATGGGTGTAACAGAACAAGATTCAGAGGACAGAAAGATATGGAAGAAGATGATCCGCTGTGGCAACCCCTAACGGGAGCAGCCAAAAGAAGAAGAAGAAGACATTAAAGGGTTAAATACTTATCTAATCAATTATTTTGTGCTTTATATATGTAATTAATTTAGATCACTCTTCAGAGATCAGTTTCTACTTTGACATTAGTTTTTCTCTGTTGATCAGTGCCAAAAAAGCAAAATTAAATCCTTTTTGATTCAATGCTGTTTAATAATAAAATGTAAACTCTTCCAAAGGGGTGAAAACCATTTAATAGACAATGCATGTGAACAGAAGGGCCCTTGGAAAAAGAGCATCCAGTCATGTAAACCTATGGCACAACTGGGCAGATCTGAACCGTCATACTGCCACCTACATGCGTGTTATTAGACAGCAACAGAAAGTCCTCATGCGTGTTTGGGGAGTTGTAGCTTGTTATAATGTTTATTTTTGTTGAGGTTCTGTAAAGTCTTAATACATCCTTGGGGTCAAATAAAGTATCTATCTATCTATCTATCTATCTATCTATCTATCTATCTATCTATCTATCTATCTATCTATCTATCTATCTATCTATCTATCTATCTATCTATCTGTCTGTCTGTCTGTCTGTCTGTCTGTCTGTCTGTCTGTCTGTCTGTCTGTCTGTCGACAATACCCATTTGCCCATACTCATACAAGGACAAATTAAAATCACAAATTACACTCACATGCAAATCTGGAGAAAAAAGCCCATAATGACAAAGAGAGAATGTGCAAACTACAAACAGATGTCAGCTTAGGAGTGGAAATCGAAGCACTGTGCCACCCTGCTGTGAGAGCCCTGTTCTGTCTTTTAGTGCTCTTAGATCCACTTTGAGTTGTGACTTGGAGGGCACTGACTCACATTCCAGACATCTTGGGTCCAACATAATTGTGTGATGCAAATTCAGACACACTAATGAACAATCCAGAGTAGCTGGTTTCACTTTCCATGTCACGGGCTGATATCGTTGCACATCTGGGTAAGTGGAAGAAAGCACAGTGTGGAGTCAACCTACTTAGCAAATAAAGCCTAATCATCTATATTGGAAATGAACGTACAGTAGCTGAAAGATACAGCTCAGCTCTTTGGGCCGATTGAGCTGACAACCAGCAGGCCCCAAGTTTAAGTTACTCTCAATAATAAAGATTTTCAGAAAGCATGAAAGAGGAACATGCAAGGACTCGACTTGAAATCCCTGAGGCTCTGCGTTAGAGGAAAGCTGATGTAACTCCTCCCTTCCTCATGCTGTACAACAAACCAGAAATAAAAGAAAATGCTGTATTTTCCTGGCAGAAGTTCAGTAACCCTGTAGAAAGCCAAAAGGGAGGAGCGCCACGGATCGCGAAGGCTGGCAGCATGCAGGAGGCTGGATGAGGAGGTGGCCTCTCAATTTCTTCCTCTCCCTTTGCTGACAGGGCCAGTCGGGATCTGACTGCCAAGGCTAAATGGTGAGACTTCTTTTGTTCTTTGTTAAAGTGTGTTCTCTGTGGGCTCATGGGATATCATATGGGGAGGAGGGATTGGTAAATTGGGGCATACTCTTCTTAATGTTGCTAAAACTGGCTGTAGGTGGAGCAAGGAGTGAAGCAAGATTAGTGTGGTCAGAAGTTGTTGGACTCAGACACCTGGGAGATGCCTGATGTGGATTACTTTGAGAAGTCACTTTGTAACAATTTTCCTTAAGCAAAGGTGCTAAACTAAATAAGTGACATTTTCACCACCATTTCTAGAAACTGGTTGAACAGGTATCTACTCCAACACCAATGTCAGCAGTCAATCCAGCCTTCAGCTGATACTTGACACTACCCAAATAGCAAGTTCAAATGTAAACTAGGGAGCCAACTAAAAGTGTAGATTGTGTTACCACAGATTAATGAGAAATAACAAGATATGACATCCATGTTTGAGATGAATGTTAAAGATCTTTGGTTGATAATCACAGCCAGACACTGTACAATCAAATCTGTTTTTTATATAGTGTCTTTAATATGAAACATACTACATACTTAGTAGCATAGATAGATAGATAGATAGATAGATAGATAGATAGATAGATAGATAGATAGATAGATAGATAATTTGAACTTTCCACGTGATCTCCAGTGACTTTGAAAGGCTCTATTCAATCATTTTGAATAGTGTGTTAATTTTTGGGGATTGACATAGCAGCACAGGGGTTAGTGCTACTCACTCACAATACTAGAATCTTGAATAGGAATTCTACTCTGGGTACAGTCTGTATTGAGTTGGCATATTCTCTCTATATGTCTTGCATGGGATTTTCTCCAAGCACTCTGGTTTTGCTGCCAATCGACTGGCACACCTTCCAAGCTTGCTTTCTGTCTTATACCTATATCAGTGAGGTAAAGGCTATGTCACGTTAGACGTCTTTTCCAGTGATTTTCAGTCATAGTGTTTATTTATACAATCGTAGTGAGTTGGTGCGCTCCTTTGAAGGCCGGTTGTGCAATGTGACACATCCAGTGCCTTACTCCAACTAGTTTGAGACTCACTCTGACAAATTCAGACAGATTTGATTTTATCTTTAATTGTAGAGGTGGGCTCTGTGTGCATGACAAGTGACAACCCTCTGGAAGTACAATACATATAATGCAGTGACAAAGAATAAGGAACACTGGCTGTTTTGGACCTGACAAACAGAAAAGAGGCTTATCTCTCTGTTGTCTCATGTTTTATGAACCAAGACAGAATGTGTAAAAGAAAAAACAGGACCAAGACTGTGAATAAACTTGTCATTCCTATTAACCCTTCATTCATCACCGGCTCTGTCAAGCAGCACGTTGTTGGCTGCCAGAATCTGGAGCAGGCATGACTGTGCTGGAAAGTAAGCTTGTAGTCTCTTTACAGTATGCGACATGTCCAACGATTTAGTTGTGTAAATTGGCATGGTCTGGCAATTAGATCAGCACCTGCAGTCGGCAAGTCTGACTTACCCAACGACTAGAAGTCACGTAATGTGGCATCGGCTTTAGGCTCTGGCCTCCGTACTGCCGAACTACATTGTGTGGCTTTGATAACAGATGGATATGTGCATGGATGGATGTTTATTTCTGCCTTATGGGAAGTTATCCATTCATCCATCCATTCATTTTCTAAACTTGCTAATCCAGAGCAGGGCTGCAGTGAAACTGGAGCCTATCCTTCTCTGAAAAAAGATTAAGGGCTACTCTTCATCTCTCAGCAATGAACACAGACAACCCACCTGGAACACCCACTGCGACCAACATTATTCATTTAATGAAAGTTTGCCAGATGTGGGAGACATACTTTATCACCACTGGATCTATTGCTACTGGCACACCATACAAGGTTGGTTTCTGGGTTTGGCCTGTTACTGCTGGGATAGACTTTGGCTCTGTCTGACCATGATACTAAATTTAAACATGTATGGAATGTAAATAGGGTGGATGGAGAGGTGGCATGATGGCACAGTGAGAAGCGATGTGGCCTCACGGATCTAACTTCTTGGATTTGAATCTTTTACCCAGTGACTGTCAGTGTAGAGTTTGGATGTTTTCCCCATGTTTGAATGGGCTTTCCTCTGAGTGTTGTTGTGTTCATCCCACATCCCCAAAACATTAATTAAGTTAATTAGTCTTGTGTACATGAATGACCTTTCCGGGGCTGTTTCCTGCTTGGTGCCTAATGCAACTACTAGTTAAGTCTCTGACCCACAACTGGGTAAAGCAGACATGAGGATGTTATTGATGGATTTTTATTTCCTTTCTAGTTCTGCATGCTTCTTACTGGTTATCACCCAGTATTTTAGGCACTGTGATCTGCATTCAGGCCTGTAGAATATAATTCTGGAACCAGAAGATTCTTTTGGGGTGTCAGTGATGATTATCTTACTTCTAGAAAGCAAAGTGGCACTAGCACCAATGCTTGTAAGCATTGCTATCTATAATGGGTATTTCCAGCAGACTCTAAGTACCAACAGATGGCAGCATGGTAATGTCAGTTAGTGCTGGTGTTAGTGCTCCACCAGTATTCCTTATCCTCTCCAGGTATAAATTTAATTTGAACACATACAGTATCTTCCTTTCAGTTCATATAAGCTGTGTTGTCAGAAGTCAAATCTGAGAAGGTAGATCTTCCTTTAGGGTTTAATACAGGACACTGCCAGTTAATCTTTATTTTATATGGTATCTTTTATATTAAGTGCTACCCCAGAATACTTTGAACAAATAGTTGTTATGTTTTGGTGACAAGAGAAAACACTTGTATTGACCCGCTGATATCTTTTCATTACTGCTCACTTATTTCAAAGTGTTATATAAAGGGTGGCATTATGGATCCAACTTATTGGGCTCATATCTCATGGATTGTCACCATCTATGAGGACTTTGTATGTTCTTCCAATGTGAGTGTGGGTGTGTGGGCACAGAGATGAAGCAACACCTTCTCTGGGTAAGGTTCTTACCTTATGCCCAATGTAGCCAGGATAGACACTGGTCCTCAGTGGCTCTGAATTGGATTCAGATGGCTTTGTTAATGTTACATTATGTAAGGAATGTCAATAGCCTACTGATCTCTGGGCACAGGTGACCTCCCAAGAGTTCATGTAAAAGGATCTAAATGGCTTTATCCATCTTCAGAAACTCCAAGAGATAGCTTGCATTCAAATGGCCCTATATGAAAGGATTTGAATGGTTTGCTAAGTTGGTGGGGTCTCAACTGGTGGGACTTCACCTTAAAATTATTATACAATAATATGTGACCCTGTGTTCGGATTCAGCCTGTTGGACAATGGATGGATGGATGGATGGATGGATGGATGGATGGATGGATGGATGGATGTATGAACGCTCTGGTAATCAGCTACCTGCAGGCAAGCCTCTACTTTAAATATGTCACATGCATACTGGCGTTTTTATTTGAAAGGTACTATATAAGAGATTAAGATGGCCAACCAATATATTGTGTGAGATTATTTGTTTGGCCCTGTGATCTACTTGAGGAGATGAGTTTGTGAAAGAAACTGTGTACTTAATATTACTGTATGAGAATAGCCTGCTGATTTCCATTCATCAGTAAAGCAACATTTAGTCTGCATTTATTTCAAAGGCACTATATAAAAGAGCATTAATCATCTACTGATTTTGAACATTAGTAAAGTTCCAGCAGGTAGTTCAGAAGGTGATATGTGAAAGGGTTTTAGCAGCTTCCAAATTTTTCTTACTTAAAGGTTCCATAAATTTGCTTTTTATTTGGAAGGTGTTACAATCAGAAGAGCTGTCTAGTTTTCTCAAGTGTACATTGGAGAAACGTTACATAAAATGATGTGAATGGCCTGCCAATACAAAGGAAAGGCTGCACTGGTGTTTATCGTTTAAACTTTGTTATGTGAAAGCTTTGTTATCTCTGCCAAATGACAAGCTTCTAGGAGGTACCATTTATTCCAAACTCAACGTACTGAAAGATCTGTGTGGCCACCCCATTTGGTAAGACTCCAGGATTTTAATTCATGGAAGACACATTGTTCTTTAAAATAATCGTGATGATCTAGTGATCTTCATCCAGTATTAAAGTTCTTGAAGTCTGAGGACCCATATGGAGTTCTGTGAATGGTGTGCTGATATTTCTCTGGTGGGGAAGCAACACTAATTGGTATGGATTTAACATTGTATTCTTTCTCAAAGCTCTACTGTACTTCAGAATGGAGTCGCTGATGGTACCCATCCTGAACAGGTCAACAATACATTACAGAACCCACTTACATGTATGCCCACAATCACACAGGGCCACGTCAGAGTTGTCAATTAGTCCAGCCTTCATGTCTTTTGGGTTTTGAGAGGAAAAAATGGACGGCCTGGAGGAAAATTCACGCAGACAGAGGGCAAAAATGCACGTTTCACACTGTCCTCAGCTAGTTATGAGAACTGAAACCAGGACTCTGGGTCCATGAAACAGCAATGCTAACCATTTCACTGCTCACTTTCAATACTTTAAATTCAAGAATGAGTTAAATAGCTTATTAATTTCTGTGTTTGGGCAGATACAATGGTTCTGTGGTAGAACAACAAGGAAACTCAGGTTCAAATCCTCCCAGATGCTCTTTATGTGTAGTTTGCATGTTGTCCATTTGGATTTACTCCGGTCTACTCTCACAGTCCAAAGTAATGCTATTTAGATGGGTTTGTGATGCTAAGCTGGCCTTGAGAGGTGTGTGTTTGCACTGTGATGAGCTGATGGCCTTTCCAGAAGATTGATCCTGCATGATGTTAGCTGAGATAGGCACCTGTGACCTGGCTCTGGATAATCTGGTTTAGAATGAATGAATGAATGAATGAATGAGTGAGTGGATTTCTACTCTCACACAAGCTTTCAAGAGTCTGTTTCCATTCAAAAGGCACCATAAAAATTACAATAATGTCTTTCTGAATCCATTCCTTTGAAGGAAGGTAATTGAAAGTAACTTTCATCACCTAGTAAGGATCCAAATTGTAATTTAATTTAACAGACTCTGTGTTAAATAGCAGCCCTTGAGGATGCAAAAGTCTTTTGTTTGAAAAACACCACACCGTGTTCTTCAGATTTGTCTAAACAGCCTGCTGCTCTCCACCTACTGATAAGATTCCTGTCGCCTGTTCTTGTTTGAGAGGTGCTGTATAAAAGGATTTAAAGGCCATTGAGATACTAAACTTGTCATCAGTCAACATGCAAAGCTCTCCTTAGAATTGAAAGTCAATCCTAAAAACACCCGAGAAACATTTGCAGCAGCTGTCCGCCTCCACCCACAAGAAATATGTGCTTCCCTAAGAAAAACGTACACAACTTTCCCATGAGAACAAAAACTTCCCTGGGGCTTGAACTGTCAGCCAACGAGTCGCCTTTTACCTTGTTGATTTGAATTAGGCCTACGTGTTTGAGAGGACACACCTCCACACTTGACAGCCAGCATCGCAGATTGAGCTGCATAGGCAGGACTGAACAACTCACAAATGTTGCAGAGCAGCTGGGAATGAGAAGTGCTCTGCTTCCAGAATATCTGGCAGATTTCAATATAAGTGATTTCCCAAAAAATCCCTTCCAGTGACTACTTACTTGACATTTTCATTTGATGAAGACATGCAAATCTGTGCAGAAATTCCCCAAGCTGTGAGGCAGGTGGTAGTTACAGAAGCTCCCCTCTGAAGTACGGCATTTTTCTGGGTGAAGTCTGCCGTGTAATTGAAATGTCATTCTGTTTCCAGTCTCAGGCTACCGAGGCTCATCCATTGGATGTCTTTGCTCTGCTGACCTTGTGCTGCATGGAGCCTTTTGTAGGGCTGGTGATGTTGGTGGGTGGGGTGACATGCAGGCAGGGGCAGCCGCTGTTGTTTTAGCTTTTCAGGACAATAGCCGCTTTAATTTGTAACGCTGCTCTCCTGACACAGCACCCGAGGATCAGCCTATTTGCTCAGGCTTCTCTCTGCCAACATCATGACGCCTCACTTCTTTTCATCTGTTTGGCAGAATTCCATCTGACTGCCAACTGTGACTACAAATTATCAGGCAGCCTCTGAGACTCACCTCTGGGAGGTGCCGTGGATTTCCTTGTCCAGGTTTCTTCATGAAGACTGTTGATTTGAAGATTGTCATTCTTGGAGCACTGGGGTAAGAATTATTACCTTATGTATAAAATAAACAGTCTGGGCACAATTTGGGGGGCACCCCTGCCCTCACAGAGAATTCCTAGGACTTGTTTTCTTACCGGTGTATGTTCAGCTGACTAGAGTACTTCAAGATGCCAGGGCTCAGGTCAGTTATACTGCCTTCTCTTGCTCTCTTGGCAGTGTGGGAAAGACATCACTGCTCTACCAGTACATACACAACAAGTTTTATGAAGATTACCGCACCACCTTGGGAGCCAGCGTCCTGACGAAGACCATCACTATCCGGAACAAGACTATCAAGCTGCAGGTGTGTGTGCGTGCAGGGCTGGGATGATATGGGTTTCTTTTTTTGTATTTGTATTTGTATTTTTTTTTCTATTAATTTTATTGTAATCATTCCGTACATATAGATCAATTTTTACAAGAAATAGGATTGAAAGAAAATCAAACCCCACCCCTGAGAAGGAGAGCATGGCCAAAGGAGTAATACTTAAGGCTTGTAAACATGCCTAAATTTAATAGTTTAATAGGGCAAAAAAAGATAAATGGAGAAAGAAATGAAATGCAGAAACAATTATTTCTTCTTATTCTAAAATATTATGGTTAAATCCTGCCAGGTTTTGAAAAAATTCTATACAGATCCCCTAACTGAGAATTTGATTTTTTCCAATTTCAAATAACATAAAACATCAGTTTCCCACTGACTTATTAGAGGAGAGTTAGGATTCTTCCAATTTAACAAATTGTAGTGAATGCAATCACAGTTTGCTTGTCCTTCTCCATTTCAAATCCATCTGGAAGAACACCAAACACAGCTGTTAGTGGGTTAGGAGGGATTGTGACACCAAGGCTGTCTGAAAGGCACTTAAAAATTTTGGTCCAGAATGATGTTAATTTGGTGCAGGCCCAAAACATGTGACCCAGTGAGGCTGGAGCTTGGTTGCAGCATTTGCAGGTTGGATCTTGCCCTGGAAACATTTTGGACAGTTTTAAGTGAGACAGATGAGCTCGATATATAATTTTAAGTTGAGTAATTCTATCTTTTGCGCATATGGAGCTCAAGTGAATTCTCTGCATTGCTACCTTCCACCCCTTTTTTGATATATTAATTAAGAGATCTTTTTCCCATTGTCCTCTTGGATCTTTAAAAGGAAGGGACTCTAATAAAATTTTATATATTGCAGAAATGGTGTCTAAGTCCTCGAAGTTGAGCGGTATTTTTTCCAGCATGGTGGAGGGTATGACATGAGGAAAATCGGGCAGGTTCTGTTTGACAAAGTTTCTAATTTGAAGATAGTCAAGAAATGTGTGGCTTGGAGGTTGAATTTGGAACGTAATTGTTCAAAGGATGCAAAGATATTGTCTATATAAAGATCTCTGAGCAATTTAATCCCAAATCTTTTCCAGATATTAAAAACTGGATATGTTTGCGAGGGTTGAAAGAGGTGGTTCTTTTGCAGGGGTGCCACAGATAAAAGATTTTCCATCTTAAATTGCTTTCTAAATTGGTTCCATATTCTGAGTGAGTGAAGCACAATTGGGTTCTTAGTATATTTGTGATGACTTGCATTTGTTTTTGCATTGTATTTTTTTTTTACACAAATATCTTCTTCTCTTGAACTTGTGGGCACATCTTTTTTTTTGTATGGTTTTTCTATTAAACTTCATGCTACAGGGCACTTCCATTGTTCTGGTGTCATGTAATGGGCTGGAATCCCATCCAAGACAGATGGGGTCTTGTGCTCCTTACTTCTGGGATAGGCTCCCAGTAACTCCATGGGACCACACATGGGATCAGTGCAGGTTAGGAAGTGTATGAAAGGAAAGGTGTGCACATGTGTTTATGTGAATGTACAGATAATTGCATGTGGGTGTGCATGTGTTTATCTGGGTGTGCTCAAGTGTGTGTGTGTGTGAGCATGTGTGTATATGGAAGTGTGCTTGATAGCATGTGGATGTGCACATATGTGTGTATTTGGGTGTGTACGTGTATGAATGTGGTTGTGCACATGTGTGTATAAAGGTGTGTCTATATATGTGTGTGTGCATGTGAGTATATGGGAGTGTGTATGTGTGTACCCATGGCAGCATATGGGTGTGCCCACATGTGTGTAAATGGTTGTGTGCATGTGTGTATAAAGGTGAGCCTGAGTGCATGTGTGCATATAGTTGTATGCTTGTGTGTGTATATATATATATATATCTATATATATATATATTCACGGTATTCGTAGTCTGTGTCACAATCTGATTGTATGGGTGGTTACCTACCAGGTAACGCTTGTGGTTGGCCAGCAATCTGCTAACATCCGCCACGGTGCCCTCAGTTTGTGAGGAGCAGATCATAGAATGGTTGAAATAGTTTACTGTCAAATAAATGCAAAGAGTACACGACACGTGTTTCGCCCTCATTCTGGGCTCATCAGGTGTACACACTCCACTGCACTCCCTCTCGGGAATCGAACCTCGGACGTCAGCGTCAGAGGCGATGCCCCTAACGTTGCGCCACGGCGTGTGGTTCGTTTATTTGACAGCATGTAGATCGGGGTAATTACATTCACGGCATCCGTAGTCTGTGTCACAATCTGATTTTATGGGTGGTTACCTACCAGGTAACGCTTGTGCTTGGCCAGCAATCTGCTAACATCATATATATATATATATATATATATATATATATATATATATATATATATATATATATATATTTTAGTGCTGGGCAGCGATTAAAATTTTTAATCGCGATTAATCACAGACAATCACAACAATCACATTATGTGCAAAATTCAATAATGAACTCAAAAGTAGTGTATTGCAAACACTTTAAACAAATAAGGTGCTTTTTAACAGCAGTATTCCCTTTACATAGTAACAGTTAAAATCCATCCATCCATTTTCCAACCCGCTGAAACCGAACACAGGGTCACAGGGGTCTGCTGGAGCCAATCCCAGCCAACACTGGGCACAAGGCAGGAACCAATTCTGGGCAGGGTGCCAACCCACCGCAGCACACACACACACACACACACACACACACACACACACACACACACACACACACACACACACATACACACACACACACCAAGCACACACTAGGGCCAATTTAGAATCACCAATCCACCTAACCTGCATGTCTTTGGACTGTGGGAGGAAACCGGAGCACCCGGAGGAAATCGACGCAGACACGGGGAGAACATGCAAACTCCACGCAGGGAGGACCTGGGAAGCGAACCTGGGTCAACAGTTAAAATATTTCTTGTAAATCTCAACTTAAACATTAATGTAATCAAATCAAATGTAAAACCAAAGCTATTTGCCACTGTCAAAACATTAATGTTTTATCTAGTTTGTTATAGAAAAATAAGTTACCCTTAGAGTCCAGAGCCACGATCAGAACATTATAACAGGCACCTTCCGAGCAACAGCAAGCTAACATTTCTAAATCAGTTTTCTTTTTTATCTGAACAGATACCAGAAGAAACTTTTTCTTTTATCAGTCAAGTCAAGTTGGGGAGCATGCACTGGTACAGTGTGTTGCTGCACCCACTACATGTCGAAACAGCTCAGAATCCCAGTTGGTAACCCCCCAGGCAGACACGCGGTCCAGTCCTACCCTCTGGAAATTACCCTCTATCTGCCGCAGCCAGGTGTTACGTGGGTGACCCCTTGGGCTGGTCCAGCCACTTGGGTCCCCAACAATGAGGATCTTATGAGCTGGATCACCCTCGGGGAAACGCGCCACATGGCCGTATTGCCGTAACTGACATTCCCTCACAATGCAGGTAATGTGCCTCATTCGGGAGTCCATGAGTAACCGCTCATTCGACACAAAGTCAAACCACCGGTACCTAAGGATTTTCTGGAGAGACACAGTACCAAAGAAGTCCAGTCTTCGTCTCAGGTCACTGGATAGCGTCCATGACTCACAACCATATAGTAAGACAGGAAGCACCAGGACTCTAAAGACTTGGACCTTCGTCCTTTTGCATAGATATTAGGAGCGCCACACACCCCTTTCCAGCGACCTCATGACCCTCCATGCTCTTCCAATTTGTCTACTGACTTCACAGGAAGAGTCCCCAGAGACATGAATGTCACTGCCAAGGTAAGTAAACCTCTCGATGAGGTCGACACTCTCTCTGCAAACAGACACACTGCTGATGGCTGTGCCCAAGAGGTCATTAAAGGCCTCTTTATATCATTATATTATTTTTTTTTTATCAGGGAGCAGCATTAATAGTCTCTGTACAGTAGCAACTCCTTGAGGTCTAATATTTTTTCCAAAAAAATCTCAGTTTTTGGTTTCAAGCAATGGTTTCACACATAAATCAACATAAAATGACTGTTGCTACCTGTTGTGCCTGGTGTCAGCGCCTGTTTGCAGTTTACAGCAGCAGTGGCTGCGCAGGGGGGCGGCTCGACGGCCAGCAGGAATGCATGGTGGACTGGCTGTCTTTGTGAGTGGAGGTGTCAGTTGCAGTGCGTGGGAGTGTCAGTTGCAGTGAGACGCAATATGGTTTGTACCTCCTGTCATTGTAAGTGTCCGTCCTCCCAGGCAAATGTTGCCATAGGTTCATCCGCTACACCAATGTGTTCAGCACCACAGTCAGCTGGAGACTGATCAGCTGATGCCAGTACCTCACTTTTGTTTTCGGCCTACATCTCCAGATCACTTGCATCAAAATTGGAGTCCAACAAATCAGAGTCCGATTCATCGATAATAAGAAAAAAGTCATCCGTGGATTATTTTGCTTTGAGCATTCACTTTGGTATCTATCCACATGACATATTAGAAGCTGTTTGCTCTTCGCTACTCATGCAGGTGCAGGGAATCGAGGTCAAATCAAAATATCTTTCAAAATAATAATAATAATAACAAAAACTGCGCGATAAAATAATTGTCGGCATTAATTAATTAATGCGTTAACGAGATAATAAAGAGTTAACTTGCCCAGCCCTAATAATATATATTATATATATTGAATTCAAGTCATTTTAGTTTATTTTGTATAGCGCTCTTCTCTGAGTGCAGACACAGAATGCTGTGCAAGCTCTCAGAAAGATATGAAGCATTGCTTTCGCAAATTACTAAAAAATGAATTAATATACATAAAGATGCAGATTTGTTTAAACCCAGAGGAAACAAACTGGAAACTAATTAACATAAGTGGAAACAAACAATATCTGTCTATTAATGAATTGATTTACATTTATGTATAAGTTATTGTTTACTTTATCCAAGGCAACTTACAACATTTATGGTACAATTGGTTACATTTCTTTTTGGTATTCCAAATGGAGCACAGGCAGGATAAGTGACTTGTCAGTAGTAGGACTTGAATCCACAACCTCATGGTTTGAGGTCCAGAGCCTTAACCACTACACCACAGTGCCAGCCTGGATGAAGTATGTAAGTTTGTGTGCATGTGTGTGTATGTGGGTATGTCTGTTGCTCTAATGATGTGTGTGAGGGTCTGGCACTGTGTCTAAAGCACTGCAGTTTAATCCAAAAGGCTCTTGATCCAATTTTTCTCACTCAATAGCAGTGTGACGCCAAGTTATTTGCTTGAACAAGCCACTAAGAAAAACAGTTCTGCTACAGCTTTAAGCAATAAAGACCCTTGAGAAGGTTCTGTTATAGAAAGACACGGCAGAAAGCAATTACGTAGATCTCATTTTGAAGATTTTATACAGACTGACAAACCATATGTATTTGGAAACAGAGGACAAAGAATTGCAGAACAAAATCCTAAATAAAATGGGTCCTACTGCTGACAACTAAAAGCAGTTTGTGCAACAGTAAGGATATAAAACAAACTGTTGGCCAGATGTAATTGAACAGTTGGAACTTGTAGTCATTTACTGAAAGACCTAACATGAAAATAAATAATAAGAGTGCACAGCAGGTTGCAGTGCCTATAAAAGTATTTACACCCTTGGACTTTTTCACATTTTATTGTTGTACAACATTCAATCACAGTGAATCTAATTTGTCTTTTTTGACAATAATGAAGAGCAAAAGACTCTCTCTGTCTCTGCAAAGTGGTCGAAATGAATTACAAGTACAAAGCTATTCACCCATTTGATTCAGTATTTGTTCAATGAACCTTTGGCAGCCATTGTAGAGCTGAACACGATCAGATTCAGTGCCAACATTTGACATTGGAGCGTACCTACTTTGCGGTTGGCCAGGTGCCATGCTCCTGCATACTGTACTGCAGTCTCCCCTCTTGTTTCCCATTCTATTCTACTATCAGATATACAGAACTCTGTTCTGTTTGTAGGTCCAAAACACCCACGTTCCTAATTGCTTGTACCTGCATTCTACGCATTGTATTTCCAGCTGAGCTCTCAGATACACACAAGCCTAACCCTACAACTTAAGGCAACAGCCAAACCTGCTTGATCTTTGTTGGGCTGAGATGCAGACTGGTTGGAAGGAGTCACTGGGGATGTCAGGCTACACGATTGCTAGTCAATAGAATTAACTGTGACTGCCACCGAATTGCTAACAATATACAAAGGAAGCCTGCAGCTGAAAATTGAAAGAAAAATCGTGTAATGTGACGTGGCAGCTCTCTCCAAGTAGAAGAGCTCAGGTACCTTCATTTGTTGTTCAAGAGTGAGAGTAAAGGCAGTCATCAGACCAGACTGTGCTAATGAAATAAGAACTCAGCTCCTGGACTAAACTTTTCACATAATGATCAATATGGAGTCCCATCCATTATGATTCTACATTGAGCCCTTCTAGTCATATTTCCACACATTGTTTTTACGTTGGACTTTATTTGTTTCTAATTGTTTTTGTTTTTTTTTACTTAGGCTTTTTTTAAAAGTTTTTTTTATTGTTAAAATGTTTTTGTTCTTATTGTGATATTTTATATCTTGTTTTTGCTACCAGTTTCCACCATTTTTGTGTTTTTTATCAGCAGCCATCATCGTTTGTGGTTGGCAGAATTGTGGGGTTGCCTCCATGTGAAGCAACTTCATGTGACGACATGACTGGAATGCTGTTTACAATGATGGTGCTATGAACTTTATGAATATTTAAAACAAATCTTTGTGGTACATGTAGTGAGTTCTAAATGTCTTTAGGGAGTTTCTTTTTGACCAACAATTTTTGGTTAATGTTTTTGTTTTGGTACTTTGGTTTTGTTTTAATCTCTGGCTTTTGACCCCTTCCATGTTTAAAGAGTTTGGTTTTTGGCTTCACTTCCTATTTTTTGATTCAGTTCTGCTTTTTTTTTCCTTTTGAGGCAAAATATCCACCTATATTCATGAACTTGGACCTCACTGTCTGTGATAAGATGAGTGCACTCTTAAAGAGTTGCCAAAATGGTTCTTTATAATGATAACATAGCAGAACCAGTTATAGTTCCCAGAAGATCCATCCACGTGAAGGTTCCAGAAAGAACCTTTATTTATTAGATCTGTAACAGGTTTCATACTGTAAAGAGGATGTAACAAATTTGTGAAACTTCAACAGGTTGCTGATTTCAAAAGGACCATTGCTGCATAAAATAACCCCAGCTAAGTTCAGGATTTCTTGATTTGTTAGTATCCTGTTAGGTAGCCTATTGTTCATTAAAGATTTCCATTTATTCCACATATTAGCGACCTTTTCAAAGCCCATGGCACCAATTTCATATGAAAGGAACCCTTCCCAGAATGAAATGGGTCTCAGTTGAGCAAAGTTTCTACAAGGAGCACACAACCCAGTAAAGTGTCATTAAAGAACCAGTACTTTTAAGAGTGTAGTTGACCAAAGTTCTTTTCCATGGTACTACACAAAATTTATAAGTTGATGAGAACTGAATTGCAATTTTTAAAAAAAAAAACGCTTCTGCTCTGCGATATTCCTCTAATGTCAACTTCTTGTCTTCAGATCTGGGACACAGGAGGTCAAGAGCGTTTTCGCTCCATCGTCTCCACCTACTATAAGGGTTCAGATGGTTGTATCCTGGCCTTTGATGTGACTGACACAGATTCCTTTGAGGCTCTTGATTACTGGAAGAAAGATTTCCAAGAAAAGATCATCCCTAAGGATGCCAGCTACCCTTTTGTAGTCTTGGGGAATAAGATCGACATTCCAGACAGACAGGTAATCTTCCTCTTAGAACTCATTGTGAAGTCAAAGAAAATAAAGGAATAAAAGAAGGAGTAATTATAGTTTGAAGACAAGTTATATTTTTCAGAGAGGAGACATTCTTGAAAAAATTCCCTGTGTGAAGGGGCTTCCTGTTTGTGGACTACTTTCATTATTTATTTGACAATATTTTACCTACAAATACAATCATTTTGCACATTGTGAGCAAACAAATGGATGACTTGATACTTGGATTATTAGAAACGAGTAACATGAGATTTTTTCACATCATTTGCCATTGGCCAGCATTGGTCTGTATTGGGTTCTGTTCAATCAGAAACTTTGCTCTGTCCTTTTCCCACAAAAACATAAGATTAAAAATTTCTTTAGACCACCACTACATACTACATGGGGTAAGTAATAAATAAAAATATTTAATGCAGGAAATTACACCTTTATGATAAAGATTAAATCAATAGGTGTCTGCAGCAAACATGATCAGAAGTACTTGATGTTGTGCAAGACACATCAGCTGACCCCAGGGGTTCACCCCCTAATGGGACACAAAGGGTCAAAGTTACCCCTTCTCACAAAACTTAAAAAAAATGGGAATCAGTACTAAAGGCACATGCAGCATCGCTTATGCTGTTTAGAGGTCGCTGATCACAAATAAGATAATATTATTGATGTTTGATTCATTATCTGTGGTCCTGGCCTTCTATGAGCAACTCACAGTAAGTTAATAATGTCAAATATAAACACTTAGGTGATCATTTTTGACTATTTCAAGGTCAGTGATTACAAATATGATATTATTTGTGATTTTTAATCCATTACTTGGGATCACGTTCTCTATGGATCTCTATCAGAGGGTGAAAAATGTCAAAATTCTATTACAGCTGAGATAATTTGAACTCTAAATATTTAAACTGAAGCACACATTATAACATTTCAAATATTTCCAAACAATTCTAGTTTATTATGTACTTCTACCTCAAGTAAATAATTAGTACTAGGGTGTTGTACCGTGTTAGCCATTATGAATGTAGAGAAAAGCCAAGCAAAATGACACCTTTTATTGGCTAACTAAAAAGATTACAATATGCAAGCTTTCGAGTACATCTTGCCTGAAGAGGGGGCCTGAGTTGCCTCGAAAGCTTGCATATTGTAATCTTTTTAGTTAGCCAATAAAAGGTGTCATTTTGCTTGGCTTTTCTCTAAGTAAATCATTAAATTTCTTATGAACAGCACAAATTACAGCGTCTTACACTAATTCAGACTTTTAATTTGAAAGGAGACAAATTAGGAATATCCAAAAATCTGTCAAACTGATCAAGGTTTTTAGACAATAGAGTTCAGATGGGAATTTTATTTAAATTGTAGGCCCATTGAGTTCAGCGTCACTTTTTCAAGTTAGGTTTCAAAACAACAAGTTCTCACAAATTTCTCTAGTGTAGTTGAGTAATAGGGGCGGCACGGTGGTGCAGTGGGTAGCGCTGCTGCCTCGCAGTTGAGAGATCTGGGGACCTGGGTTTGCCTCCCAGGTCCTCCCTGCGTGGAGTTTGCATGTTCTCCCCATGTCTGCGTGGGTTTCCTCCGGGTGCGCCGGTTTCCTCCCACAGTCCAAAGACATGCAGGTTAGGTGGATTGGCGATTCTAAATTGGCCTTGGTGTGTGCTTGGTGTGTTTGTGTGTGTCCTGTGGTGGTTTGGCACCCTGCCTGGGATTGGTTCCTGCCTTGTGCCCTGTGTTGGCTGGGATTGGCTCTAGCAGACCCCCGTGACCCTGTGTTCGGATTCAGCGGGTTGGAAAATGGATGGATAGTTGAGTAATAGAAATGCAATGAAAAATTCTTTAAATTTGAAGAGAGGTTAATCAAGAGCAATAAAATGATTTACAAGTTCAGCTAAACTTCTCTTTAAGTCCAATAAAGCAAATAAAGAAAAACACGCTAAGAAGAAAGATTAGGTCCTTTTTTATTTTGTAAAAGGACTATCATGTTCAGTAGTTATTCGACACATGTTTGTGAGAAGCTCTTCAACTTAATTTAAGACATTTGTTTAATTTAATTCAGAAGCAGAAAGTGAAATTTAGATATGAAGTCATTTTAATTTAGAGAGTGTAAAATCAGATTCAGTGGCATGTTTCTTAAGTACAGTTGAAAAGTCCTTTAAATAATATACGGCATATTACACTTATTCAAATGTGAAAATGAGAAAAGTCCATCAGGTTCAGTTTAACCTGATCGGAATACACCTGAAAAAATCTTGATGTTTAAATAAAAACTCTGAATAACAGAAATGTTTATATGAGAAATGTGTTTAATTTAGAGAGGGTAAATGAGAAACAGATACTAAGCATAGATGAGACGTTTTTATCGGGTTAGAGGCAGGCCTGTCATTTATAGCTGAATGCCGATCAAATTTTATTGAATTAACTCTTCAAGTTCATATAAAAAGTCCCACTAGTTGAAATAAAAAAAATGAAAATGATGTTCAAATGAGAAATCCTTTTAATTTAGAGGGGCAAAATGAGAAATGAAGCAAAATGGCACCTTTTATTGGCTAACGAGAACAAATACAATAAGCAATCTTTCGAGGAAGCACAAGCCGTTTCTTCTGGCAAGATGCTTGGTTACAAGTTGCCTGAAGAAGAGCCTGAGCTTCCACGAAAGCTTACATAGTGTAATTGTTTTAGTTAGCTAATAAAAGGTGTCATTTTGCTTCACTTCTCATTGCATCCATAACGGCAAACACGATACAACACTCTACTACTAGAGGCAAAATGAGAAACAGATACTAAGCCATAAGTTAGATTTATTTTTTCAAGTTGGGTAAAAGCCCACCAGTTTTAGTTTTAGTTTAGAAATTGTGTAAGTATATCTGAGAAACTTTCCAAGTGCATTTAATAAGATCCACTAGTTGAAATGAGGAAAATTAAGCCCGCGGGTAATGTTCCTTGACTTCAGGGAGAAGTTATCCCTGCTTATTATTATTTCTTGTCTACACTACAGGTTTCATTTCGACAGGCATCGGACTGGTGTGAGCAGCGGAGTATTCCTTATCTGGAAGTGAGTGCCCGGGACAACATTAATGTTCAACTAGCCTTTGAGACCCTAATTCAGAATGCCCTGGTTAAGGTAAGTTGAAATAACTAATGTCTGCTAATAGAGTGTCCTAAGTGGCCTGGTGGCTGCAGTTGTGACTACCCTGTCATGCTGTTTCTATCTTTTGTCACTGTTTGGGTTGTTCACTGTCCCAATATGAAGCCTTTCATTAGTTTTCTCTTCCTTTGACAGTACATGGAGCCAACAGAGAGCTACCTCACAGAATCCATCAAGCTGAAATCAGAAAAGGATGATAGGAAACACAAAAAGAAGAAGAAATGCTGCTGATATAGGTTTCTAAAGGAGTGCCCAGAGACATTCTCTGCAAGACATTGACTTATAAAGGCTGTGCATGGAATATGCTACTGTGCACAGGAGACAAAGGAGTTTACTCAGCTCTTGTAGAGTGGAGACCACCAGGTCACGGCAGGGAGACCACACTTTACTGACATTCAGGCTCATGAGGTGCTTCATTTTTCAGAAAGCTGCCTTCAAGAAAATCAAATGAAGCACTTTGAACATGTTTCTCAATGAAGAGACTATGAAAGCCATTTTGCAGCACATTGTTTAGATTGCTTTACAGGTTTGATGGGAGCTTCATTTCTTCACTAAAACTGTGTGATACCTCACATGATTGAAAGGATTAATGAACGAAGAGTTCCTAAACAGAAATTAAACAGAATAGGTGAGGGAGGATTGGAAAGATAAGTCTTCAACACTCTGTGAAACATGTCCTCCACTAAGGCCATGTGATAAAGAATAATAAAAGTTACAAGTGGCTGTGTGGTAGCGCTGCTGCCTCACAGTAAGGAGACCTGGGTTTGCTTCCCGGGTCCTCCTTGCGTGGAGTTTGCATGTTCTCCCCATGTCTGGGTGGGTTTCCTTCAGGTGCTCCGGTTTCCTCCCACAGTTCAAAGACATGCAGGTTAGGTGCATTGGCGAGCCTAAATTGTCCCTAGTGTGTGCTTGGTGTGTGTGTCCTGTGGTGGGCTGGCGCCCTGCCCGGGATTTGTTCCTGCCTTGCATTCTTGTGTTGGCTGGGATTGGCTCCAGCAGACCCCCATGACCCTGTGTTAGGATATAGCAGGTCGGAAATGACTGAGTGACAGCTGGCTGTATAATATTATGATGTAAATTAACAGCAAGGCAAACAATCTTCAGTAGAGAAGACAAGAAGACATTACTGGTACTGCCACAAGTGTGCAGCAGAGAGCATCCCTGCATACCAGCGTGCCCAGTGCATCAACAAAGGAGCATTGAACCATACCTGCAACCAACACCTGCTCCAATCTGGCACTTTATTATTAATGTTTCCTCAGATTTGCAAAGAAAATGTAGTGAAAATAAAAGGGAAGATCAACTGTGGAATTTTTTATTGTCCATTTCTTTAAAATATAGAGTTGGCACCACACACATATTATCGGCTCCTAATCATCTAAGTGAGCACCCGAAAGTCTAAGGTGATAAACCTAGTCTTGTGATTATACAGGTGCAGAAATTATCATGGGATCATTGTCATCTTATGTCACATCAGTTCAACACTAGTTATGAGAAACAATTTGCCTATAACTGAATTTGCAATAAAATTCAGTGTTTATTTGGAAATAAATTTGAGATAAAAATGGGGTTTCCTTTCCAGTAAAATCTGTGTCATTCAAACCAGAAGAAAGGCATTTAGTTCCTGTCTGGAAGCATTTTCATGCATTAATTTTGCATGCCTCTGTCTGTCATTTAGTATTTAAATAAAGATTTCTAGTGAAAAAAAGACCACAGGAAGTGTGTATGTCCTAAACTACGATAAGGCAGTTGATGGATAAAGGCAGGAGATGCGGGTTTGACAGCAGAGACTTTCCATGTACTGAATGTGCTGGAGACAACACAGTAGTATGCACAGTGGTGTGTTTTAGTGTGTCACCGCAAAGAAAACATGCATGAAAAACATACTGCACTGCTCTGTGATGATGTGAATTTGAGGAATACATAGTACTGAATTTTCTGGTGTGGTACGGTGTGCATGCTTTGCACAGATCCAGAGAAGAACACAGTCAAATATAGACTCGTGAAAGATTTTGGAATTTAGGAAGGATTTAGTGCCTTATTTTAAACTACCAAAAAAAAAAATTAAACCCCAAAAAATATTTTAGTGAGTTTCACATTTTGCAATTGCAAAATCATGTAGAAAACTAATTTTAGAGTCAGTTTTACAAAGCTGTATGAGAATGGAAACTTGCCTGTTTTGTTCATCACCATTTAGGAAATTGTAATTTGGTTATATTATATGATAGATATGTGTGACCGTGTACTGGAAAGACAGACTGCCAGATCAAAATTTCAAATGGCAATCAGGTCATCCCATTTAATATTAAGGAAAAATAAACGAAAGTAACATCTGTCTTGGTGTGGTTACCCTGAATCTTGGGCCAAAACAACTAAAAAATTAATGATATTAATTAAATTCAAAGTCACTTTGAGTATAACCTGCTTACTTTGTGGCCAGCCTCGCCATGTGACGACATGAATTGGAGGAAGCTTGAGCCCTCACTGATTCCTTACTGGAGAGAGGAAACTACACAATAAGAGAGTGTCCATAACAAGTGCAACATTTAAAAACTGTACACAAGAAATAAGATGAAGAGATGGAGAAATACATAAAAAATAAAACAAAATTAATTAGAAAAAGAGATAAAATATTCAAAATAAGGCTCAACCATGGTAGATTCTGATGCTGGCAAATTGTGACTCAGGAACCTACCGATGAGTAAAATGTTAAGCATGTGTGGAAAGAAATAACGAAGTAGCAAATATTAAGTTCAAAATGTGACAAATGTTGGTTTTGAACAAATTGTTTATCAGTTTACATTTACATTTAGTAAACTTATCTGACACTTTTATCCAAAGCAACTTACAAATGAGGTGAAGATAATCGAGTAAACATCGGTCTGGGGGACTGCTTAGGGACAATTGTTACAAAAGTGTACAAAATTGATCATCACAAGTGAAGAACTCAGATCAAAATACAAGTGAGTTACAATTCTTAGGTTACAAAACCTGTCAGTTAGACATATTGACCAATCAGGAGTGTCTTTGGATGCTTCTTAAACAAAGTGAGGGAGTTGGAAGTTCAAATGGAAGTAGGCAGCACATTCCAGCTAGGAGCTACACATGAAAAGATTCTGGATTAAAATTTGATGCCAGTACCAGAAACCTTTCATCAGAAGACATGAGTGTTGAAACAGAGCAAAGGACATCACAAGTGTCTCTATAAAGTTTATTGGTGACAACCCAGTG
Organism: Erpetoichthys calabaricus; assembly: GCF_900747795.2. Classification (NCBI taxonomy): domain Eukaryota; kingdom Metazoa; phylum Chordata; class Cladistia; order Polypteriformes; family Polypteridae; genus Erpetoichthys; species Erpetoichthys calabaricus. The sequence goes on along the minus strand of NC_041396.2, from coordinate 37,688,682 downwards.
ACTACCCTGTGGACAAGCATCAAGGACTTGAACTTAATGCATGTTGCTACAGGAAGCCAATATAGTGATCTCTATCCTTAGCATCCTTCTTCCAATATACCCAGTATCTCTCCTCTGCACATGTTCAAACCAACACAATCTCACCTCTCTGACTTTGTCTCAAAAATGTCCAACCTGAGCTGACCCTCTAATGTCCTCATTTCTAATCCTGTCCATCCTTGTCACACCCAATGCAAATCTTAGCATCTTTAACTCTGCTACTGCCAGTTCTTTCTCCTGGTTTCTGGTCAGTGCCATTTTCTCCAACCCATATAACATAGCTGGTCTCGCTAGCATTCTGTAGACCTTCCCTTTCACTCTTGCTGATACCTATCTGTCACAAATTACTTGTGACACTCTTCTCCACCCATCCCACCCTGCCTGCACTCTCTTTTTCATCTCTCTTCCAGACTCCCCGTTACTCTGTACAAGTAAGCCCGCGATTCGCTAGCAAATCGGAAATCCAAGAATGGCAATCAGTTTCTGTTCCGTCCGATATTTGGATGGATGACATATCATGGAGGGTGGGTGCGTCTGGGGAAATGTCATTTAATTCAATAAGCATATCTGTACTAAAGCGGTTTCATTTTGTGGAGACGTGATTCTGTTGCCTTTGCTGACACCGACTGCTGGCAGAGTGGAGCACAGCAAGTGTAGTTTACAGGTTGTGATGTTCGTGTGCCAGCCACTGAGTCGGGGAAGCCGCTGGTTTGAGTCTGTGACCATTATGTGATCTATATTACTGGCACAGTGGATTAGAGCAAGTGTAGCTCACAGGTTGTGTTGTTTGGGCGCCACCTACTGACTCTGGGAAGCCGCTGCATTTGACTCTGGGGCAATATGCGCCTCGGTGGGAAGCCGCTGCGTGATGAAATATCATGGAGGGTATATGCGGTGGTGTGGGCGGTCGCGTCCGGGCGGCTGTACAACCTGGCGTGCACGCTTTACCTCAGGTGTAGTTCACAGGTCGTAGGCATGATAAAGTTTCCATTTAATTCAATAACCCTATTTGAACTAAAGCGGTTTCTTTGTGTGGGCACCTTCGTTCATTGTTTGTATCCATGACTGTACAGGTTGTGTTGTCTGGGCGCCACCTACTGACTCTGGGAAGCCACCGCGTTTTGGGAAGCCGCTGCATTTGACTCTGGGGCGGGCGCCACGGCGCAGCACATTGTGTTATTTGGGCGCCACCTACTGACTCTGGGAAGCCGCTGCGTTTGACTCTGGGGCGGGCGGCGCCGCGTTTTGGGAAGCCGCTGCGTTTGACTCTGGACTCTGGGGCGGGCGCCAAGACCGCAGTGCGCATGCGCCTCGGTGTGTCCGCCATGCATATATTAACTTTGGTTTAGTAATATAGATGTAACTGTAACTCTGTTACAGAATATACAGAAATGGTGTTCCCTTATCCAGATTCCAATATTAGTGAGATATGCTGAGATTCTAGCTGATACCATGTGGTCTCCTAAAGGAAATGAAAATGGTGTACTTTCTATACTGGCTTACCAGCAGGTAGTAGTGCTGCCTCTGAACAAGAACTAATATTGGCAATGCAGTGAGGTGGCTAATGTAGAAGGTTAATTAAATGCATTGGCTTCACTGTTGTCCATTCAGCAATTAGGTCTAACTGAAGGGATTTAGGAGAAGGCCGACTTGCACTTAGCAGTCTGGAGAGTGTATTCAGTACTTTTACATTACACCTCTTTGATTAGTGGATACAGAGCCACACTCTTTCCTGCTGATGCATTGGACCAGGCTGCTGGTGACCTTTCTTCTGGTTATTTCCTATGTGGAGAATCATTCAGTTTTGTAGTCTATTAATGTCTTGCTCAGAAGCGGTAACCAAGCTTTCCTGTTTCACATCTTGCCCTGAGTACTTGAGGTGACCTCACACTCACATTCACTCATTGACTTTCACTCCCTGCCTTCTCAGTAGCCAGCTCCTGTTACCAGCACAGGTACGGAGTTCCAAGCGTCTCCTCCCACTATACTGCAGACCTCTTCAGTACTGATAAACACACTTGTAAGTCGTGGCCATTCAGTACAGCAAACCTTTGGAGGACATTCAGTTGAACAGAAGTGAGAAGGTAGGTGCAAGTGTGTTTTGTGCCTTGACAAATTAGAATCCCTGTGGCTCCTGTTGTTTTTTATTTTTTATGCAGCTCCTTGTCTGCCTAAAGAGAGGAGATTTGTGTGTTTTGCTTGCTGCTCTGAAGGCAGGACCTCATGTCAGGACTGTTCCAGGCTTTTTGTAGATCTTCAGCACCAAGTAGTGCAACATTTCAGGGCTGAGCTGCACAATCAAGGTTATGGGCCAGTAATACCTGAACAAAGCTAAGTCAGGGCAAGTCTTGATGGCATCTGTTTTTTGAACTTGAAATTCCAAAGGAATTAAAAATTCCATGTGGTTTTGGGAGATTACATGCTGTTTTACAGTGATTAGTGATACCTGGCCTGGTTATGTATGGTCTGTGTGCAGTTTGCGTGTTCTTCATGTGTGTAAGTTAATGTAAAGTATTACATGTAGGAAGTGGAAATGTCAGATTTGAATACACATCGGGAGATCTGAAACTTGAAAACACAACTAACAAGAAGAACCTAGGAGTCGTAGTGGACTCATCATTGTCTACACTAAATCATACTAAACTCATTACAAAAAGTTTACAGAAGTAATTGGAAGGCTACTAGGATGTTAGGTGATACAGCATGATGTGTGGAGTACAAGTTAAAGGTAGATATGATAAGACCTGCACTGGTGAGGCCTCACTTGGAGTTCTGAGTTCAGTTTTGGTCTCCATATTACAAAAGAGATGTAACGGTACTAGAGAATGACCAACTAGGATGACTAGAACAGCAACTAGGATGATTCCAGGGCCGTTAAGTATGAGCTACAAGGAGAAATTCAAGGAGTTGAAACTTGTCAGTTTAAGCAAATGGAGATTAAGAGGTGACATGATTGAAGTTTTTTAAATTATAAAGGGAATTTGCACAGTGGGTTGCATCTGTTACTTTATAATAAGAACACAGGGACACAACTAGAACTTGTTTTGGGCAAAATTTATATAAATGTTAGAACGTTTTTCTTCACACAAGCAACCATAGACACTTATATTCTACTAACTGTGTAAGCCCGTGCTGTAAAAAGCCCGGGGTCCTAGAAACTATTGAAATCACCAGAAAAAAAAATGGAAATGTAGATATGTCAGGTATTTGAAAGGAACTACTATGGTCATCTCTCTCTTAGGAGGTTTTGTTTTGCCGACGTGCTCACATCACTTCTGTAGTAGTGGCTAAGCGAGTGACTCTTTTCTCCGGATGTTTCGATTTGCCGACATGCTGGCCTCGCTTGTGTATCCTCGGAGGTGAAGCTCTTACCCCGACTCCACCTCTCACTTCCAGTGCCGAACAGACAGACACACACACTTCCACACGTAGACATTTATATATAAGATGTAGGTTTTTCTCTAGCTGCTCCTGCCCCACATATTCAAGATTATTGTTTGGTGACTTTAAATTGGACACTCTTCAATGAACTGCCATCTTGACCAGGGTTGGGTACTGCATTCTGCCAGGATTGACACAAGCAGTTTAAGGAAATGGAAGGATAGAATAGGAAAATGAGAACAGATCATGAGCACATGGGTTGGTGCTGCTGTCAACCTTACTCAGGGACCTGCGTTCAGACCCTGTGGTATATTATTCCAACAGTACTTTCATTTTTGTTGGGCACTGTCTCTTAGGAGAATATAAACTGGCCATGTCAGATGGAGTGTTACTGTGTGAAGGACACCAAAGGGCAGACATCAAATGCAAGCTTCCCTTAGTTCTTGTGCCACAGGCTGCTGGGATGGTTTTTAGGTCTCCATGACCAACTACAAAAAATGTGGGAATGGAGTACTTCTATGGTATATCAGGAACATATCCAAGCATTTAACTTTCTACGTCTATAAGAATAAGTACAAAGGTCATGGAAGTTGTGTTTGTTGGAATAATACATTGAAACGGGGATTTCATTTTTTTTTAAATTTACTAAAGGGAGGTGTGCCTGTAAATCAATTTAAGTTGTACAGTGCTGTACACCAACACAGTTACAGAAGGAAAATAAGTGTTAGCAGGTAAATTTCCTTAAAAAATTGAATGTACTAATAGAAATTCACAAATTATCATAAAAAAGGCTCCATGCAGATTAATACGTGAATTTGTACTTGTGAGCAAAGACAGAAGAATGTCGTTTTGACATCAATTCATACAAGCGTACTCATCTGGAGAGCTGTCATGAACCTCCAGATTTGTATATCAGGACTTTGACTATGCATGTGCTACAACTGACACAAACAAGGTAAATACTCCCTGATCAGAAATGCTCTTGTGCAAACTGTACAGCAACCAGAAACTCCAAAGTGCAGTAGGAAGGAAAAAACATCAGCTATGTATATACATGCAAGCAGGAACACTTCATGCCTGCTGAAGAATGTGGGAACCCTACACTCCAGCCATACTCCGCTAATAACAATATTTCGATGTGACTGAGAAGAAGTATCAGACAGCCATAATCTTCAGCATTCCAAGTGGAGTAAATCACAAAGGTGGGTTAGTCAACACTGTCAACATTACACTGGCCCAATGTGGGGGCTGCGACAAGGGCCCCATAGCTTCCCTAGCTAAGTTCAGTAGGCCCCTCATAGTCCCTCCGATGGTTTGGTAATGCTGGCTAATGTTGCCACTACCCCATTAGTTTCCTACTTTTTAATGTTGTCACATAGTACGTAATAGCAAAAGAACAGTGGAAGAAGTGGACTTTAGATTTTGATTGTAAAAGTTGAATGACAAGACAACAAAAAAGATTTGGGGTCCAACCAGCACCCTGTACACTTGGATTGCAAAGAAAAATCAAACAAACAGTGAACATGTCTTTTCAGACAAGAATTCAGAATGGACCTGGCAAAGATGGCAGAGCTTCTGGTTTTTAGTCCTGCCAGCATGAAGAGGTGGGTCTAGTTGGACAGACAGTGGAAGTGACATCATATCCTAGCTGTCAATCATCTGGTCGGCAGAGGTAGGAAGGGAGAAAGGCTTTAAAACACAGTGTCAGCCCCTGGTGTGGCGGCATAATTGCAGTCACTAGAGCCCTTCAGCTGTCCCCTGTGTGCATGCATGTAACAAAGTATAAATAACAATTTCAACAGCTCAAAACATATTTTAATATTGGGCAAAATTTTACAATTTTTATATATTATTGGTAATGTTTTCGTGTTAATGGTTGTAACAGAGCAAAAAAAAAAAAACAAAAAAAAAGAAAAGTAGCAATAAATGCAAATACATTTTATGTTTTGTAAGAATTAGAGCCACATCAGCATTCTGTTTTTTTATTCCTTTTCTTATCCATTAATAAATTGTAAACCTTCATAATTACATGTCATTTAATTTATAAAAAAAAATAAACATAAAGAAAAGCTTCAAATAACGGACCATTAACGGGTGGTACTGTGGTAGTACTTCTCCCTCACGGCAAAACATATTTTAATATTGGGCAAAATTTTACAATTTTTATATATTATTGGTAATGTTTTCGTGTTAATGGTTGTAACAGAGCAAAAAAAAACAAAAAAAAAGAAAAGTAGCAATAAATGCAAATACATTTTAAGTTTTGTAAGAATTAGAGCCACATCAGCATTCTGTTTTTTTATTCCTTTTCTTATCCATTAATAAATTGTAAACCTTCATAATTACATGTCATTTAATTTATAAAAAAAAATAAACATAAAGAAAAGCTTCAAATAACGGACCATTAACGGGTGGTACTGTGGTAGTACTTCTCCCTCACGGTAAAGGGACTGGGATTCACATTCTGGGTCCTACCTGCTTGGAGTTTCCATGTTTTCCCCGTGTCCATGTTGGTTCCTTCAGGTACTCTGATTTGCCCACCACAGTGCAGTATCTTGCAGGTTAGGTGGACTGGTGGTGCTAAATTAGACCCCTATGCTTTGTGTGTGAGTGTGTTCTCTCTGTGATGGGCTGGTGACCTGTCCAGGGGTTGAATCTGCTTCTGCCCATTGCATACTGGGATAGGCTCCAAGTGTCCAACAAACCCATCCATCCATCCATCCATTTTCCAACCCGCTGAATCCGAACACAGGGTCACGGGGGTCTGCCGGAGCCAATCCCAGCCAACACAGGGCACAAGGCAGGAACCAATCCCGGGCAGGGTGCCAACCCACCGCAGGACGCACACAAACACACCCACACAGCAAGCACACACTAGGGCCAATTTAGAATCGCCAATCCACCTAACCAGCATGTCTTTGGACTGTGGGAGGAAACCGGAGCGCCCGGAGGAAACCCACGTATACACGGGGAGGACATGCAAACTCCACGCAGGGAGGGCCCGGGAAGCGAACCTGGGTCCCCAGGTCTCCCAACTGTTAGGCAGCAGCGCTACTATAGAAAATGTATGGATGGACTAGTAAGGTGTGGACTTTTTTTTCAGTTTCTTGTCCATATTTGGATCCCCGGTCTGCTTGCCCACATTGGGCCAGTGTTTTGGGGTCAATGTTGCACCAATGAGCAAATCCTAAATGGACCATTGTTAGCTATCCAATTACAGCCAGTATGTTTGCCCACACTTGACCTAAACTGGGCCAATGTCAGTTTGTTTGTTGGGTTATTTTTAGATTATAGGGGCATTAAAGTCTATAGCCAGGTAGCGACCTAGAATGGTACACCAGAACATCACAGGATACACTTTTTACACATTCACATTAAATAAACTTCTGGTCACCCATACATATCTTTGTAAAGTGTGTGGTAGAAATCAACATCATAATTAATGAAAGAAACTTATCCTCTAACAGAACAAATCAGTAATCAGGCAGGAGAAATGTTGTTCATTGTATCTTTTAATTACTCCTCGGCAAAAACAGTCTGTTACAACACGATTCAGAATGATCATATAATAAAAACAGAAGCTTGTACTTATTGAAAAGTGAATTTACATAACAGTGCTTATTAATGCTTACATATCATATTCTGATTGGTTAAAAGACATGAAGTGTTTAGCATAGAGCACAACCAAGCCTAAATAAAAGTCTTTCTCTTTATATCCTGTTTCTTCAATATCTCTTAGTTTAGATATTACACTTGATGTGTATGTGACAACTGTCCAGTTTTACTGTTTACAGGACATCTGCTGATCTCTTACTCATATATTTGGTGTATTACATCAACCTGCTCCTGGTACATTCTTGTCTTTGTGGTTCACTTGACCTTTGTCTGTTTTCCTGATATGCCAGAACAGGTTTCTGACATGTATTAACACTTTATGCTATTTCTTTAAGATGAATGCTGTGTTAAACTTTTTCTTCCACATGTTGGAAAAAGTGCTGACCATGGAGGAAACCCACATGGACACTGGTACAATGGGCACAGTTTCACATTGGCAGTGACTGGGTCCAAATACCCTAAAAAGCTCTGGTGAACTCAGCTTATTTCAATGGATGAAATTACTAGCGTGTCTTTTTCTACTTTATTGGATGTAATTGGAAATTTGAGAAACTGAAGATAATTATTTTTTTTTTATTGAAAAAATTTTTATAAGCAGAATCTCATGTAAACATAAGCCATTTTGGAAGTTTCTGCCCACATTCTTGGGTTTATACCCCAGCAGTGACTTGGGCTGATGTGTCCAAGAATCTTTGAGTTGTGAAAAAAGTACAAAGAATAGAGAGACATGGGCACCATATAATACATCCAAGTGAGAAAAAGGCAGCGATCCCACATGAGTGGAGGAACTACTCTAATGGAAAGCAACACATGTCATCCAGGAGGAGTTTAACCAAATTGTTGCACTAAAACTTCAGTTAGTATTTGTGGTATTTGGACAAAATGACTCGTACAGACACCTGAGTGTTTAAATTAAAAAAAAAACTAACAAAAAACAAAATCTTTTGAGATTGCTCCCTATTTCTGCCAATTTTGTCTGCAATATATTCTGCTATTGGCAAAAATAACATGCTTATAAAAAGCAGCAGGAAGAACTTCTACTTGATTGTGTCAAGATGGCACCTTTCCTGATTCTGTTCCTTTCCATACTGTTTTCTCTTGATGTTATACAGCTGCATTGTGAAGGATTTGGCTGCCGGTTTCTCACGTGTACTTTATCTCAGCAGAAGATAAGCCTCTTTTATGTAGCTGATAATGGGCACGGGACACACCTGGAGTGCAGTTGCACAATCTGTCTAATACCCACTCCAACTTTGTGAAGTGTTTGGGAGGGCACCTTGAAGGGAGCATGTATTCTGGGAAATGCAGGCTGCTCCTTTACACAAAATTATTTTACCATGACTAATAAGGCTGATCTGACTGAAACTGAAGGAGGCAGCATGGTGGCATAGTGAGTAACACAACTGCCTCATGAGTCCATCATCCTGAGTTCCAGTGTCTTGCCAGGTTGTTGTCCCTGTGCATTTTGCAAAGTCTCTCTATGTCTTAGAAGGTCTTCCTTTCAAAAGATTGCTGAAAATGGGCAGTTTCGATGAAGCTCTATAATGACCCCATTGTGTTTGAGTGGGTCCTGTTTAGAGTTTTCTCCTGCCTTGCATCCCAGAAGGGGATTAAGCAGGTCTGAGAATGTATGTATTGTGGCCAGGTACAGGAATGACAGGGTGCCAGAAGAAAATTTGGGGCTCCAACCAAGTTGCCTTGTTTAATATTTAACAGAAACAAAAGGTACATGTATTTGTCCTTGAGATTTTTTGGCTACTAAAAGGGCTACAAAAAGATTTTTGGCTCCTAGCAACAAGTTACAGTTAGTCTGCATGGCAGCTCTGTCTAGCAGGTCACTCTTGCCAAAATAACGCCTTCTTTATTAACTCTTTGAGGGCTGAATATTTTTTCCAAAAAATGATGCTTTCACACAGAAATCCACATAAAACGTCTGTTGCTGCATGCTGTGGCTGCGAGTTTGGCAAGAATGAGCGGCAGGCTTGCTGCCAGGCTGTCTTCACATGGCTGTCACGGTCGCAGTGCATTACAATCTGGATTCTACCTCTTGTCATTTTTAAGTGGCAGTCCTCCCTGGCGAACATTGTCAGTAACACTACTAGCTGGGAACCGATCAGCTGAAGCTGGAACCTAGCATTCATTTTCGATCACTTGTATCAAAATCTGAGTCCAACAAGTCATAGTCCAGTTCAGAAATGATAGGCAAGACGTCGTCCACGGAGCATTTTGCTTTACATATTCGCTTAGATCTCTTGCCAGATCTCAGTGCTATTTTTGCCGTTGTGTGCGCCTTGCTACTCACGTGAGCTCAGGGAATCTCGGTCAAACCAATGAATCTAACTTTCCTTCTAGCAACGAGAGTCCAACATAATGGTTGGTTTTGTCACAGTTTACAGTTGATTACCATCGTCAACTCCTCTTTTTGACAAAAGTTGACATCAGCCCTGAAAGAGTTAAAGCATTAGTTTTTTTGGATGGTGAACTGGAAGGGGCAGAGTCATTTGATCTCACTGGGCAGTTTCTCTGCACTTTGGGAAATAAAGGAGATGAGAATGTTAGCGATAACAAATACGATATGATGTGTGAATGTACCTGCATCACCTGCAATTGGTTAGAGGGTGATGTAGAGCTTTTGGATTGGTCAGCAAAATGATGCCATATGTAAAAGGCACTTCCTGCCTGCAGGGATCATATACATATATAGCAGCCGGATTCAGGAATGACCGTCCGGAACAGCCAAAAAAAGTTTGTGGCACCAACCGGGTCGTCCTTTTTATTTGCCTGAAGACAAGAAAATAATAAAGAAAAGAAAGTAAATATCTCTTGTAGGCTCATGTCTCTTCAACAGGGATTTGAAGAATAAACAAAGCGTTGGTCTTTAGTAGAGCTCTGTCTCGCAGGTTACTTGGGCCAAAAGTGACAACTCCTTCTGGGATGCCTGGGTTTTTATGTCAGCAAGAATGGAAGAGATGGGGCTAATTACCTTCACCGGGCAGCTTCTCTGCACTGTGGGGAAAGAAGAGGAGCGCCCCCTCTGGCCTTGGTGGGTTATTAGATACCTCAATTGAGCCTCTGATGTTCATGTCTGACAATATATATACAGTATATATCCTCTTAATTGTACAGTATTTGGTGGAGGTATTTATCTGAATGTCTGTGGTGCACTTCTTGTCTTTTTGTATACACGCTGATTTTTCTTTGTCAATATTTTTTGTGAATCTTGCTATTGGATGGATTGGGTTTTGGTCGAGTATATTCATGTCTGCATTTTTATTAAGGAAGAGTACCAGTTTTTGTGTATATACATTTATTGTTCTTGTTTCTTTTTTACTTGGGGACTTGTCATACTCACTGTAAATATTGTACAGTTTTGCTTTTTTATTTTTTTTTGGCCATTTCTTCTTTGTGTCTTACTAGAGGACTTTGCCCCCTGCTCGCTTTGCTTGTCAACCCCCCGGGCCTGTGCTACACGCTAGCCTCTTTGTGGTTCTCTTGCTGGCGTATGGGGATGCGAATGTACAATTTAAACAGATTGTTATTTTCATGGGAATTGTTACATATGCATAATAGAACTAAATATTTTACATCACATTACAACTATATTAAAAAATAGTAAAACGTAATAATTTGAAAGTAAATTATGTTTCGTGTTGCGTTAAAGTTATTTGTTGCGTAATATGATTTTTTTCTGTTTGGTTTTGAAATTAACACGCAAAAACTTTAGTAAAACAATTTTTTAAATTAAATTTTCATCAATATCGCATTGAATTTTGATTCTGTGTTTGGACTTTCATCATGACAATGCAACGTATAACTGCCCATGATTGAATTTCGTTTCTTTCTCTCTATTAAATAAAACGACTTTTTCAAATGTTTGGCTCTGAGATTTGTAAATTGTCTTTGCAAAAGCTATTCTAACAGGAAACTGTTAATGTTTTAATACGAATGGCATATCAAGATCTCCTTTGTTGTCTAATGTTATCCCCTGAAGATGTACTACATTGCCTTTCTTGGATACATCCTTCTTTCTACAGTAATTAGTGCAGAGGAAGACTGGACGGTGTTACCAGATATAGATATTCTTCTAGATATTGTAAGTTGATGTTTTCATCTTCTGCACGATCACCACCAACTGTTTCAGCAGAGTCTATTAATACACATTTAACCAATTTGCTGTGTAACCGATTGACTTTTTTGGTGTTCATTCATTTGACTCCATTGTTTCTCGGTAGTAGGATTGCCCGTGTACTCATTTTTACTGTTGATAACCCTTCATGATGAAATTCTTCAATAAGATTTTGACATAATACATCTTCTTTAATTGGGAACTTAAAGTGAGGAAAACATTAAAATTTATAAGAGCTGAGAAAGTCTGCCAAAAGCATTCACATGAATGAGAGGTGAGAGTAATGTCCGCGTGGTTGAATATGGTTGAGAGGAAGGCGTGACTTGAAAAAATAACATGGCCAAAGTCCCGTCTCGTGGGACTTGAAAACATCTCTTCAAAAAAGTCTGGTCTCGTATAATAGAGAGATGTCTCAGTTACGATGTGGAGTGTGTAAAAACCCACATGACACTGTTTAAGATGCAACTGTAAATTAGAAACCTACTTTAGTTCTTGAAACTCAACCCATTTGTATTCCCTGTCTAATGCTTCTGACTCCTGATCAGTCCTGAACTACAAGACGGCCAGTGTGTAATCTAGTACCCTCTTTCCCATTATACAGGGTGTCACAAGGCTATGGAATGTATGTGAATTATCCTGTTGTTACTTTTAGACACCTTTTGTTGAGCTGTTACTGAAGGGAATGAGTCTTTCAAGTTATCATATGTATGATATTAATGTCTTTATCTTGTTTGACTGAACACTGCAAATCACTGAAATTATGGACTTTAACAGAGGGCTCACCAGGACACTCGCACCCCAAAGCCCATCAATTTGTGTTGGTTGGTGTTATGAATTGTGTGCTCTGCCCAAATGTTTAGAAAGCCAAAACCACCCTAACAGGCTCTTCTGCTTACTTCCTTTAAGACTGTCTCATAGTTTCATGTCTGATCGTCTGTGCCTGTGTATAATTGCTAGGATGAATACATGCATTGGTTGTACTGGTTTGCAAGTGGTGTCCTGCGGTGGGTTGGCACCCTGCCCGGGATTGGTTCCTGCCTTGTGCCCTGTGTTGGCTGGGATTGGCTCCAGCAGACCCCTGTGACCCTGTGTTTGGATTCAGCGGGTTGGAAAATGGATGGATGGATGGGTGGTTTGCAAGTGGAAAACTGATGTTATTGAGAATGTTTAAAGTTAATCATTTTGGAAGTGAAGTTTCTTATCTTTTAAAGTCTCATTATGACACCTTCATTTTGCTGACAATCCTGTGTTATTGACTTAACATGAGGAATGATTAGAAATACCAAAGAGCATAGCCTCAAATATGGTTTCTAGCTGATAGTTGTTATACTTGATAAAGGAGAAATTGAAGTTGCAGATAGTTTTAACCCACTTAGATCAACCATTAGTAATATTGTGACCACCAGCAAAGAAATAAAAGATACTGTAGAACTGCAATTGGCAGGACAAAATTTTTAAGTGCAGAAATGTTTCCTTGCAGAGAAAAAATCAACTGGTTCAAGGTATGGTATTTTCAGTTACATCACATGGATGTGAGAGATGGAAAGTGTTGATGTTACATTAACTAGCTGACAAGATATTTTTGTGAGCACCAGGAGATAGAAATGGGACACAAAAATGTCAAAATGAGGAGATCAAAAGACACGATCATCAAGCCAAGATGTAAGACAAAAATCATAGTCAAAAAACATTAGCAAAAGGAACAGAACGACAAAAAATAAAATAAGAATAGTTTTAAGCAATTTTGAATTTACAACTCGGATATGGAATTGAACTTTCAGTCGACTTTTAAGCCATTGTGCCCATTACCTGCAGGTCATGACCTCTAGTACATGCCTAAGGCAATGTGAGGTGCTGTCTTAAAAAACAGGTGTCCAAAAATGGTGGCAATCATGAAAATACTAGATGAAGCCAAATACAGACCAAAAAAGTTTAACAACTATTAAGAGAAACAATAGAATGAAAAGTTAACATCAGACAATTTGAAATGTACAGCTTCAAAAGCCCTTGAAACAAGTGTGAGATCATACTAATTGGTTGAAATAAATACATCAAAAAAATAAACATAAGCCCAGTCTTAACAGTTTCAGCAAGACAGGAGAAGAACTGATGCTTTTGTACTAGGGTATTGGTGAAGAGTGTTATGAATACCATGGGCTGTCCTTTGATGTTAGAAGAAATCCAACGAAAATGTCCTTGCCCAGACTTTGGCTGTCATATCTTGGACATTTTATGTAAACATTAGAGAAGGACATCAGTTCTGGGAAGGTTGAAGGTCAGTGTAAAAAAAAGAAAGACCAGCACTGAGATGAAATGATACAATAAAATAGATTGTGAAAGTTCATTATCCATGGGCACTGGCTTGACAGCAGATCCAGAATTGTTTGGAAGAGCTACCCATGAATATTAGAAAAATTAGGAACATTGTGACAAAAACTGGCCATTTAGTCTCATAAGCTCCTATTCACCTAGCTTGTCTAAAATAACATTAAGTTTAGATCTGGATGTCCCTAAACTCCTGCTCTTCATCTCACTACTTGGTAATTTATTCCATGTGTCTATGATTCTTTGAGTGAAGAAATTATTTTTTAACATTTGTGCACAATGTGCCCTTAAGAAATTCCCAACTATGCCCCCCTGTTCTTGCTGCTGAATTTATTTTAAAGTAACAACTGGGTTCCATTGTATTAATTCCTTTCATAGTTTGAAACACTTTGATCACCTCTTAATTTCAATTTGTGAAAATAAAAGGTTCAACTCATTTAATCTCTCATCATAACTCATTCAATACCTCGGAAATTCTCTGATCAGCCTTATTGCTCTTCTTTGGACTTTCTTGATTGCTGTTATGCCTTTTTTGTAATATGGAAATCAAAACTGCACAGAGTACTCCAGGTGAGGTCTCACTAGATCGGTGTTTCTCAACCTTTAATTATTTGCAACCCGAGTTTTCATAACAGTGTAAATCGCGCACCCCTAAGGTTTTTTTGAAGAATTTGTAGATAGATGCATATTTTATTATACCTACTTAACTTTTATCGACATTTATCTAACTCTATATTTATTTTTCTAGTGTCAGAATGTAGTTTAAGTTCATTTGTTTTGCTTTCAATAGATGTATTTTTCAGATTTTCGATTCTTATTTTCTTTTTTTCACATCTTCGTGCCCCCCTTTTTGTTACTTCGCGCCCACCCCACAGATTGAGAACCACTGCACTAGATATCTTAAGTATAAACACCCTTGACCTGTACTGTACACATTGTGATATATAACCTTGATTGGTTCTGAACAGTCTGGATGTAGATAGTGACGAGTCCACAATTCTCTTAGATCCTTATCAAAAGGAGTACTTTCAAGTTTCAGGCCTCCAATTGTGTATTCAAATCTAATATTTCTATGAGGTTGACATGGACTTGATGCCACCTAACTAACTAACTAACTAACTAACTAACTAACTAACTAACTAACTAACTAACTAACTAACTAACTAACTAACTAACTGTTAATGTTTGCAGAATGAGCTATTAGTTATGATGCACTGCACAGATGATGTACTTCAGTGCATTAGGCAATTAATTTTGCTAATTTTAGAATTATAGATTGCTTACCAAGGAGTTACTGTACATACATAGGCCCACCCACTTAATTATTTTCTACCCTAAGCCCCCACTGCCAGCACCAAAAAGTAAACAGGGAGAACAAAACAGACACAACTAAACATTAAACTACCTTACAGAAACAAGAACTGACTGTGTTATTTTTGGATAAATTTAGATTATGCCACCTTGAATGCCTGGAGTGTGTTCCTCGGTGTTATTATTAAATTTGCGGTGCGTTTTCCTAATCTGCTCAGTTACTCCTCACCTCTGTGCCTTTTACAACAGATAACCAGTTGCTGATTTAATCCAATGAAGGTATTACAAGACACTTGCAGATATTAGAATGTGTAGATTACTGGCTGATGAATGAGTTCTAATAGCACGCACTATACTGATTCAAGTGAATCAGAGAAAGTCGCTGATTCTGAGGTGCTCACTTTATGGAAGACCACAGGCCTTTAACTTCACAGGTCAAGTTCTCTGTTGGGTTACCTTTCCTGGTTCTCACTTCTAACAACTGCCATTTATTAGTGGTTTCTGGATTTATATTTTTAATGTTATTATCCACACATCCATTATTAAGTGCATTTAATCCAGGGCAGGGTCATGGGGACCAGGGTTATGCAGCAGCATTAGGCACAATTTAGTAATCAGAAATAGAGGGTGTGGCAGTTCATCAGACGCACACTTAAACACTTATTTAGGGTCAGGTTTCCTGTTAACCTAACCAGCCTATTTTTAAGGAAAAATCGGAGTACCTGGAGAAAACCATAAACAGTCATGGAAAGAATGGGAAAAATATTTTTATTAGTAATCATTGAAAACAATTTTTTAAAGCTGTATCTTCTTCTTCTTCTTTTGGCTGCTCCCGTTAGGGGTCACCACAATAGATCATCTTCTTCCATATCTTTCTGTCCTCTGTATCTTTTTCTGTTACACCCATCACCTGCATGTCCTCTCTCACCACATCCATAAACCTTCTCTTAGGCCTTCCTCTTTTTTTCTTCCCTGGCAGCTCTATCCTTGGCATCCTTCTCCCAATATACCCAGCATCTCTCCTCTGCACATGTCCAAACCAGCACAATCTCGCCTTTCTGACTTTGTCTCCCAACTGTCCAACTTGAGTTGACCCTCTAATGTACTCATGTCTAATCATGTCCATCCTCGTCACACCCAGTGCAAACCTTAGCATCTTTAACTCTGCCATCTCCAGCTCTGTCCCCTGCTTTCTGGTCAGTACCCCCATCT